>NW_027167732.1:0-169203 GCF_040954835.1 Lepisosteus oculatus
CTGCAAGTTTGGTCAACCCCATGTAACTTATGGGGCATTAACAGCTCACTTTCCAAAACGTGTTTTTCAGCCCGAAATAAACGCGTTTTTCAGACTTCAGAATTCCAATGTAACTGCAAGGCTCAGAAGAGCCCACACACTCAGCTCTTAACCCCAGTGTGCTGAAAGTGTGAAAACGTGTTTTTCAGCAGAAATAAACATGTTTCTGCAAGTTTGGTCAACCCCATGTAAGTTATGGGGCAGTAACAGCACACTTTTCAAAACGTGTTTTTCAGCCCGAAATAAACGCGTTTTTTCAGACAGCTGTGTCCCTATGTAACTGCAAGGCTCAGAAGAGCCCAAACACTCAGCTCTTAACCCCAGTGTGCTGAATGTGTCAAAACGTGTTTTTCAGCAGAAATAAACATGTTTCTGCAAGTTTGGTCAACCCCATGTAACTTATGGGGCAGTAACAGCTCACTTTTCAAAACGTGTTTTTCAGCCCGAAATAAACGCGTTTTTTCAGACTTCAGAATTCCAATGTAACTGCAAGGCTCAGAAGAGCCCACACACTCAGCTCTTAACCCCAGTGTGCAGAAAGTGCCAAAACGTGTTTTCAGCAGAAATAAACATGTTTCTGCAAGTTTGGTCAACCCCATGTAAGTTATGGGGCAGTAACAGCAGACTTTTCAAAACGTGTTTTTCAGCCCGAAATAAACGCGTTTTTTCAGACAGCTGTATCCCTATGTAACTGCAAGGCTCAGAAGAGCCCACACACTCAGCTCTTAACCCCAGTGTGCTGAAAGTGTCAAAACGTGTTTTTCAGCAGAAATAAACATGTTTCTGCAAGTTTGGTCAACCCCATGTAAGTTATGGGGCAGTAACAGCACACTTTTCAAAACGTGTTTTTCAGCCCGAAATAAACGCGTTTTTTCATTCAGCTGTATCCCTATGTAACTGGAAGGCTTAAAAGAGCCCACACACTCAGCTCTTAACCCCAGTGTGCAGAAAGTGTCAAAACATGTTTTTCAGCAGAAATAAACATGTTTCTGCAAGTTTGGTCAACCCCATGTAACTTATGGGGCAGTAACAGCTCACTTTTCAAAACGTGTTTTTCAGCCCGAAATAAACGCGTTTTTTCAGACTTCAGAATTCCAATGTAACTGCAAGGCTCAGAAGAGCCCACACACTCAGGTCTTAACCCCAGTGTGCTGAAAGTGTCAAAACGTGTTTTTCAGCAGAAATAAACATGTTTCTGCAAGTTTGGTCAACCCCATGTAACTTATGGGGCAGTAACAGCACACTTTTCAAAACGTGTTTTTCAGCCCGAAATAAACGCGTTTTTTCATTCAGCTGTATCCCTATGTAACTGCAAGGCTTAAAAGAGCCCACACACTCAGCTCTTAACCCCAGTGTGCAGAAAGTGTCAAAACATGTTTTTCAGCAGAAATAAACATGTTTCTGCAAGTTTGGTCAACCCCATGTAACTTATGGGGCAGTAACAGCTCACTTTTCAAAACGTGTTTTTCAGCCCGAAATAAACGCGTTTTTTCAGACTTCAGAATTCCAATGTAACTGCAAGGCTCAGAAGAGCCCACACACTCAGGTCTTAACCCCAGTGTGCTGAAAGTGTCAAAACGTGTTTTTCAGCAGAAATAAACATGTTTCTGCAAGTTTGGTCAACCCCATGTAACTTATGGGGCAGTAACAGCTCACTTTTCAAAACGTGTTTTTCAGCCCGAAATAAACGCGTTTTTTCAGACTTTAGAATTCCAATGTAACTGCAAGGCTCAGAAGAGCCCACACACTCAGGTCTTAACCCCAGTGTGCTGAAAGTGTCAAAACGTGTTTTTCAGCAGAAATAAACATGTTTCTGCAAGTTTGGTCAACCCCATGTAAGTTATGGGGCAGTAACAGCACACTTTTCAAAACGTGTTTTTCAGCCCGAAATAAACGCGTTTTTTCATTCAGCTGTATCCCTATGTAACTGGAAGGCTTAAAAGAGCCCACACACTCAGCTCTTAACCCCAGTGTGCAGAAAGTGTCAAAACATGTTTTTCAGCAGAAATAAACATGTTTCTGCAAGTTTGGTCAACCCCATGTAACTTATGGGGCAGTAACAGCTCACTTTTCAAAACGTGTTTTTCAGCCCGAAATAAACGCGTTTTTTCAGACTTCAGAATTCCAATGTAACTGCAAGGCTCAGAAGAGCCCACACACTCAGCTCTTAACCCCAGTGTGCAGAAGGTGTCAAAACGTGTTTTTCAGCAGAAATAAACATGTTTCTGCAAGTTTGATCAACCACATGTAACTTATGGGGCAGTAACAGCTCACTTTTCAAAACGTGTTTTTCAGCCCGAAATAAACGCGTTTTTTCAGACAGCTGTATCCCTATGTAACTGCAAGGCTCAGAAGAGCCCACACACTCAGGTCTTAACCTCAGTGTGCTGAAAGTGTCAAAACGTGTTTTTCAGCAGAAATAAACATGTTTCTGCAAGTTTGGTCACCCCCATGTAAGTTATGGGGCAGTAACAGCACACTTTTCAAAACGTGTTTTTCAGCCAGAAATAAACGCGTTTTTTCAGACAGCTGTATCCGTATGTAACTGCAAGGCTCAGAAGAGCGTACACACTCAGGTCTTAACCCCAGTGTGATAAAAGTGTCAAAACGTGTTTTTCAGCAGAAATAAACATGTTTCTGCAAGTTTGGTCAACCCCATGTAAGTTATGGGGCAGTAACAGCACACTTTTCAAAACGTGTTTTTCAGCCCGAAATAAACGCGTTTTTTCAGACAGCTGTGTCCCTATGTAACTGCAAGGCTCAGAAGAGCCCAAACACTCAGCTCTTAACCCCAGTGTGCTGAATGTGTCAAAACGTGTTTTTCAGCAGAAATAAACATGTTTCTGCAAGTTTGGTCAACCCCATGTAACTTATGGGGCAGTAACAGCTCACTTTTCAAAACGTGTTTTTCAGCCCGAAATAAACGCGTTTTTTCAGACTTCAGAATTCCAATGTAACTGCAAGGCTCAGAAGAGCCCACACACTCAGCTCTTAACCCCAGTGTGCAGAAAGTGCCAAAACGTGTTTTTCAGCAGAAATAAACATGTTTCTGCAAGTTTGGTCAACCCCATGTAAGTTATGGGGCAGTAACAGCACACTTTTCAAAACGTGTTTTTCAGCCCGAAATAAACGCGTTTTTTCAGACAGCTGTATCCCTATGTAACTGCAAGGCTCAGAAGAGCCCACACACTCAGCTCTTAACCCCAGTGTGCTGAAAGTGTCAAAACGTGTTTTTCAGCAGAAATAAACATGTTTCTGCAAGTTTGGTCAACCCCATGTAAGTTATGGGGCAGTAACAGCACACTTTTCAAAACGTGTTTTTCAGCCCGAAATAAACGTGTTTTTTCATTCAGCTGTATCCCTATGTAACTGCAAGGCTTAAAAGAGCCCACACACTCAGCTCTTAACCCCAGTGTGCAGAAAGTGCCAAAACGTGTTTTTCAGCAGAAATAAACATGTTTCTGCAAGTTTGGTCAACCCCATGTAAGTTATGGGGCAGTAACAGCACACTTTTCAAAACGTGTTTTTCAGCCCGAAATAAACGCGTTTTTTCAGACAGCTGTATCCCTATGTAACTGCAAGGCTCAGAAGAGCCCACACACTCAGGTCTTAACCCCAGTGTGCTGAAAGTGTCAAAACGTGTTTTTCAGCAGAAATAAACATGTTTCTGCAAGTTTGGTCAACCCCATGTAACTTATGGGGCAGTAACAGCACACTTTTCAAAACGTGTTTTTCAGCCCGAAATAAACGCGTTTTTTCAGACTTCAGAATTCCAATGTAACTGCAAGGCTCAGAAGAGCCCACACACTCAGCTCTTAACCCCAGTGTGCAGAAAGTGCCAAAACGTGTTTTTCAGCAGAAATAAACATGTTTCTGCAAGTTTGGTCAACCCCATGTAACTTATGGGGCAGTAACAGCACACTTTTCAAAACGTGTTTTTCAGCCCGAAATAAACGCGTTTTTTCAGACAGCTGTATCCCTATGTAACTGCAAGGCTCAGAAGAGCCCACACACTCAGGTCTTAACCCCAGTGTGCTGAAAGTGTCAAAACGTGTTTTTCAGCAGAAATAAACATGTTTCTGCAAGTTTGGTCACCCCCATGTAAGTTATGGGGCAGTAACAGCACACTTTTCAAAACGTGTTTTTCAGCCCGAAATAAACGCGTTTTTTCAGACAGCTGTATCCCTATGTAACTGCAAGGCTCAGAAGAGCGTACACACTCAGGTCTTAACCCCAGTGTGATAAAAGTGTCAAAACGTGTTTTTCAGCAGAAATAAACATGTTTCTGCAAGTTTGGTCAACCCCATGTAAGTTATGGGGCAGTAACAGCACACTTTTCAAAACGTGTTTTTCAGCCCGAAATAAACGCGTTTTTTCAGGCAGCTGTATCCCTATGTAACTGCAAGGCTCAGAAGACCCCACACACTCAGCTCTTAACCCCAGTGTGCTGAATGTGTCAAAACATGTTTTTCAGCAGAAATAAACATGTTTCTGCAAGTTTGGTCAACCCCATGTAACTTATGGGGCATTAACAGCTCACTTTCCAAAACGTGTTTTTCAGCCCGAAATAAACGCGTTTTTTCAGACTTCAGAATTCCAATGTAACTGCAAGGCTCAGAAGAGCCCACACACTCAGCTCTTAACCCCAGTGTGCTGAAAGTGTGAAAACGTGTTTTTCAGCAGAAATAAACATGTTTCTGCAAGTTTGGTCAACCCCATGTAAGTTATGGGGCAGTAACAGCACACTTTTCAAAACGTGTTTTTCAGCCCGAAATAAACGCGTTTTTTCAGACAGCTGTGTCCCTATGTAACTGCAAGGCTCAGAAGAGCCCAAACACTCAGCTCTTAACCCCAGTGTGCTGAATGTGTCAAAACGTGTTTTTCAGCAGAAATAAACATGTTTCTGCAAGTTTGGTCAACCCCATGTAACTTATGGGGCAGTAACAGCTCACTTTTCAAAACGTGTTTTTCAGCCCGAAATAAACGCGTTTTTTCAGACTTCAGAATTCCAATGTAACTGCAAGGCTCAGAAGAGCCCACACACTCAGCTCTTAACCCCAGTGTGCAGAAAGTGCCAAAACGTGTTTTTCAGCAGAAATAAACATGTTTCTGCAAGTTTGGTCAACCCCATGTAAGTTATGGGGCAGTAACAGCAGACTTTTCAAAACGTGTTTTTCAGCCCGAAATAAACGCGTTTTTTCAGACAGCTGTATCCCTATGTAACTGCAAGGCTCAGAAGAGCCCACACACTCAGCTCTTAACCCCAGTGTGCTGAAAGTGTCAAAACGTGTTTTTCAGCAGAAATAAACATGTTTCTGCAAGTTTGGTCAACCCCATGTAAGTTATGGGGCAGTAACAGCACACTTTTCAAAACGTGTTTTTCAGCCCGAAATAAACGCGTTTTTTCATTCAGCTGTATCCCTATGTAACTGGAAGGCTTAAAAGAGCCCACACACTCAGCTCTTAACCCCAGTGTGCAGAAAGTGTCAAAACATGTTTTTCAGCAGAAATAAACATGTTTCTGCAAGTTTGGTCAACCCCATGTAACTTATGGGGCAGTAACAGCTCACTTTTCAAAACGTGTTTTTCAGCCCGAAATAAACGCGTTTTTTCAGACTTCAGAATTCCAATGTAACTGCAAGGCTCAGAAGAGCCCACACACTCAGGTCTTAACCCCAGTGTGCTGAAAGTGTCAAAACGTGTTTTTCAGCAGAAATAAACATGTTTCTGCAAGTTTGGTCAACCCCATGTAACTTATGGGGCAGTAACAGCACACTTTTCAAAACGTGTTTTTCAGCCCGAAATAAACGCGTTTTTTCATTCAGCTGTATCCCTATGTAACTGCAAGGCTTAAAAGAGCCCACACACTCAGCTCTTAACCCCAGTGTGCAGAAAGTGTCAAAACATGTTTTTCAGCAGAAATAAACATGTTTCTGCAAGTTTGGTCAACCCCATGTAACTTATGGGGCAGTAACAGCTCACTTTTCAAAACGTGTTTTTCAGCCCGAAATAAACGCGTTTTTTCAGACTTCAGAATTCCAATGTAACTGCAAGGCTCAGAAGAGCCCACACACTCAGGTCTTAACCCCAGTGTGCTGAAAGTGTCAAAACGTGTTTTTCAGCAGAAATAAACATGTTTCTGCAAGTTTGGTCAACCCCATGTAACTTATGGGGCAGTAACAGCTCACTTTTCAAAACGTGTTTTTCAGCCCGAAATAAACGCGTTTTTTCAGACTTTAGAATTCCAATGTAACTGCAAGGCTCAGAAGAGCCCACACACTCAGGTCTTAACCCCAGTGTGCTGAAAGTGTCAAAACGTGTTTTTCAGCAGAAATAAACATGTTTCTGCAAGTTTGGTCAACCCCATGTAAGTTATGGGGCAGTAACAGCACACTTTTCAAAACGTGTTTTTCAGCCCGAAATAAACGCGTTTTTTCATTCAGCTGTATCCCTATGTAACTGGAAGGCTTAAAAGAGCCCACACACTCAGCTCTTAACCCCAGTGTGCAGAAAGTGTCAAAACATGTTTTTCAGCAGAAATAAACATGTTTCTGCAAGTTTGGTCAACCCCATGTAACTTATGGGGCAGTAACAGCTCACTTTTCAAAACGTGTTTTTCAGCCCGAAATAAACGCGTTTTTTCAGACTTCAGAATTCCAATGTAACTGCAAGGCTCAGAAGAGCCCACACACTCAGCTCTTAACCCCAGTGTGCAGAAGGTGTCAAAACGTGTTTTTCAGCAGAAATAAACATGTTTCTGCAAGTTTGATCAACCACATGTAACTTATGGGGCAGTAACAGCTCACTTTTCAAAACGTGTTTTTCAGCCCGAAATAAACGCGTTTTTTCAGACAGCTGTATCCCTATGTAACTGCAAGGCTCAGAAGAGCCCACACACTCAGGTCTTAACCTCAGTGTGCTGAAAGTGTCAAAACGTGTTTTTCAGCAGAAATAAACATGTTTCTGCAAGTTTGGTCACCCCCATGTAAGTTATGGGGCAGTAACAGCACACTTTTCAAAACGTGTTTTTCAGCCAGAAATAAACGCGTTTTTTCAGACAGCTGTATCCGTATGTAACTGCAAGGCTCAGAAGAGCGTACACACTCAGGTCTTAACCCCAGTGTGATAAAAGTGTCAAAACGTGTTTTTCAGCAGAAATAAACATGTTTCTGCAAGTTTGGTCAACCCCATGTAAGTTATGGGGCAGTAACAGCACACTTTTCAAAACGTGTTTTTCAGCCCGAAATAAACGCGTTTTTTCAGACAGCTGTGTCCCTATGTAACTGCAAGGCTCAGAAGAGCCCAAACACTCAGCTCTTAACCCCAGTGTGCTGAATGTGTCAAAACGTGTTTTTCAGCAGAAATAAACATGTTTCTGCAAGTTTGGTCAACCCCATGTAACTTATGGGGCAGTAACAGCTCACTTTTCAAAACGTGTTTTTCAGCCCGAAATAAACGCGTTTTTTCAGACTTCAGAATTCCAATGTAACTGCAAGGCTCAGAAGAGCCCACACACTCAGCTCTTAACCCCAGTGTGCAGAAAGTGCCAAAACGTGTTTTTCAGCAGAAATAAACATGTTTCTGCAAGTTTGGTCAACCCCATGTAAGTTATGGGGCAGTAACAGCACACTTTTCAAAACGTGTTTTTCAGCCCGAAATAAACGCGTTTTTTCAGACAGCTGTATCCCTATGTAACTGCAAGGCTCAGAAGAGCCCACACACTCAGCTCTTAACCCCAGTGTGCTGAAAGTGTCAAAACGTGTTTTTCAGCAGAAATAAACATGTTTCTGCAAGTTTGGTCAACCCCATGTAAGTTATGGGGCAGTAACAGCACACTTTTCAAAACGTGTTTTTCAGCCCGAAATAAACGTGTTTTTTCATTCAGCTGTATCCCTATGTAACTGCAAGGTTTAAAAGAGCCCACACACTCAGCTCTTAACCCCAGTGTGCAGAAAGTGTCAAAACATGTTTTTCAGCAGAAATAAACATGTTTCTGCAAGTTTGGTCAACCCCATGTAACTTATGGGGCAGTAACAGCTCACTTTTCAAAACGTGTTTTTCAGCCCGAAATAAACGCGTTTTTTCAGACTTCAGAATTCCAATGTAACTGCAAGGCTCAGAAGAGCCCACACACTCAGGTCTTAACCCCAGTGTGATAAAAGTGTCAAAACGTGTTTTTCAGCAGAAATAAACATGTTTCTGCAAGTTTGGTCAACCCCATGTAAGTTATGGGGCAGTAACAGCACACTTTTCAAAACGTGTTTTTCAGCCCGAAATAAACGCGTTTTTTCAGGCAGCTGTATCCCTATGTAACTGCAAGGCTCAGAAGACCCCACACACTCAGCTCTTAACCCCAGTGTGCTGAATGTGTCAAAACATGTTTTTCAGCAGAAATAAACATGTTTCTGCAAGTTTGGTCAACCCCATGTAACTTATGGGGCATTAACAGCTCACTTTTCAAAACGTGTTTTTCAGCCCGAAATAAACGCGTTTTTTCAGACTTCAGAATTCCAATGTAACTGCAAGGCTCAGAAGAGCCCACACACTCAGCTCTTAACCCCAGTGTGCTGAAAGTGTGAAAACGTGTTTTTCAGCAGAAATAAACATGTTTCTGCAAGTTTGGTCAACCCCATGTAAGTTATGGGGCAGTAACAGCACACTTTTCAAAACGTGTTTTTCAGCCCGAAATAAACGCGTTTTTTCAGACAGCTGTGTCCCTATGTAACTGCAAGGCTCAGAAGAGCCCAAACACTCAGCTCTTAACCCCAGTGTGCTGAATGTGTCAAAACGTGTTTTTCAGCAGAAATAAACATGTTTCTGCAAGTTTGGTCAACCCCATGTAACTTATGGGGCAGTAACAGCTCACTTTTCAAAACGTGTTTTTCAGCCCGAAATAAACGCGTTTTTTCAGACTTCAGAATTCCAATGTAACTGCAAGGCTCAGAAGAGCCCACACACTCAGCTCTTAACCCCAGTGTGCAGAAAGTGCCAAAACGTGTTTTTCAGCAGAAATAAACATGTTTCTGCAAGTTTGGTCAACCCCATGTAAGTTATGGGGCAGTAACAGCACACTTTTCAAAACGTGTTTTTCAGCCCGAAATAAACGCGTTTTTTCAGACAGCTGTATCCCTATGTAACTGCAAGGCTCAGAAGAGCCCACACACTCAGCTCTTAACCCCAGTGTGCTGAAAGTGTCAAAACGTGTTTTTCAGCAGAAATAAACATGTTTCTGCAAGTTTGGTCAACCCCATGTAAGTTATGGGGCAGTAACAGCACACTTTTCAAAACGTGTTTTTCAGCCCGAAATAAACGCGTTTTTTCATTCAGCTGTATCCCTATGTAACTGGAAGGCTTAAAAGAGCCCACACACTCAGCTCTTAACCCCAGTGTGCAGAAAGTGTCAAAACATGTTTTTCAGCAGAAATAAACATGTTTCTGCAAGTTTGGTCAACCCCATGTAACTTATGGGGCAGTAACAGCTCACTTTTCAAAACGTGTTTTTCAGCCCGAAATAAACGCGTTTTTTCAGACTTCAGAATTCCAATGTAACTGCAAGGCTCAGAAGAGCCCACACACTCAGGTCTTAACCCCAGTGTGCTGAAAGTGTCAAAACGTGTTTTTCAGCAGAAATAAACATGTTTCTGCAAGTTTGGTCAACCCCATGTAACTTATGGGGCAGTAACAGCACACTTTTCAAAACGTGTTTTTCAGCCCGAAATAAACGCGTTTTTTCAGACTTCAGAATTCCAATGTAACTGCAAGGCTCAGAAGAGCCCACACACTCAGCTCTTAACCCCAGTGTGCAGAAAGTGCCAAAACGTGTTTTTCAGCAGAAATAAACATGTTTCTGCAAGTTTGGTCAACCCCATATAAGTTATGGGGCAGTAACAGCAGACTTTTCAAAACGTGTTTTTCAGCCCGAAATAAACGCGTTTTTTCAGACAGCTGTATCCCTATGTAACTGCAAGGCTCAGAAGAGCCCACACACTCAGGTCTTAACCTCAGTGTGCTGAAAGTGTCAAAACGTGTTTTTCAGCAGAAATAAACATGTTTCTGCAAGTTTGGTCAACCCCATGTAAGTTATGGGGCAGTAACAGCACACTTTTCAAAACGTGTTTTTCAGCCCGAAATAAACGCGTTTTTTCAGGCAGCTGTATCCCTATGTAACTGCAAGGCTCAGAAGACCCCACACACTCAGCTCTTAACCCCAGTGTGCTGAATGTGTCAAAACATGTTTTTCAGCAGAAATAAACATGTTTCTGCAAGTTTGGTCATCCCCATGTAACTTATGGGGCATTAACAGCTCACTTTCCAAAACGTGTTTTTCAGCCCGAAATAAACGCGTTTTTTCAGACTTCAGAATTCCAATGTAACTGCAAGGCTCAGAAGAGCCCACACACTCAGCTCTTAACCCCAGTGTGCAGAAGGTGTCAAAACGTGTTTTTCAGCAGAAATAAACATGTTTCTGCAAGTTTGATCAACCACATGTAACTTATGGGGCAGTAACAGCTCACTTTTCAAAACGTGTTTTTCAGCCCGAAATAAACGCGTTTTTTCAGACAGCTGTATCCCTATGTAACTGCAAGGCTCAGAAGAGCCCACACACTCAGGTCTTAACCTCAGTGTGCTGAAAGTGTCAAAACGTGTTTTTCAGCAGAAATAAACATGTTTCTGCAAGTTTGGTCACCCCCATGTAAGTTATGGGGCAGTAACAGCACACTTTTCAAAACGTGTTTTTCAGCCAGAAATAAACGCGTTTTTTCAGACAGCTGTATCCGTATGTAACTGCAAGGCTCAGAAGAGCGTACACACTCAGGTCTTAACCCCAGTGTGATAAAAGTGTCAAAACGTGTTTTTCAGCAGAAATAAACATGTTTCTGCAAGTTTGGTCAACCCCATGTAAGTTATGGGGCAGTAACAGCACACTTTTCAAAACGTGTTTTTCAGCCCGAAATAAACGCGTTTTTTCAGACAGCTGTGTCCCTATGTAACTGCAAGGCTCAGAAGAGCCCAAACACTCAGCTCTTAACCCCAGTGTGCTGAATGTGTCAAAACGTGTTTTTCAGCAGAAATAAACATGTTTCTGCAAGTTTGGTCAACCCCATGTAACTTATGGGGCAGTAACAGCTCACTTTTCAAAACGTGTTTTTCAGCCCGAAATAAACGCGTTTTTTCAGACTTCAGAATTCCAATGTAACTGCAAGGCTCAGAAGAGCCCACACACTCAGCTCTTAACCCCAGTGTGCAGAAAGTGCCAAAACGTGTTTTTCAGCAGAAATAAACATGTTTCTGCAAGTTTGGTCAACCCCATGTAAGTTATGGGGCAGTAACAGCACACTTTTCAAAACGTGTTTTTCAGCCCGAAATAAACGCGTTTTTTCAGACAGCTGTATCCCTATGTAACTGCAAGGCTCAGAAGAGCCCACACACTCAGCTCTTAACCCCAGTGTGCTGAAAGTGTCAAAACGTGTTTTTCAGCAGAAATAAACATGTTTCTGCAAGTTTGGTCAACCCCATGTAAGTTATGGGGCAGTAACAGCACACTTTTCAAAACGTGTTTTTCAGCCCGAAATAAACGTGTTTTTTCATTCAGCTGTATCCCTATGTAACTGCAAGGTTTAAAAGAGCCCACACACTCAGCTCTTAACCCCAGTGTGCAGAAAGTGTCAAAACATGTTTTTCAGCAGAAATAAACATGTTTCTGCAAGTTTGGTCAACCCCATGTAACTTATGGGGCAGTAACAGCTCACTTTTCAAAACGTGTTTTTCAGCCCGAAATAAACGCGTTTTTTCAGACTTCAGAATTCCAATGTAACTGCAAGGCTCAGAAGAGCCCACACACTCAGGTCTTAACCCCAGTGTGATAAAAGTGTCAAAACGTGTTTTTCAGCAGAAATAAACATGTTTCTGCAAGTTTGGTCAACCCCATGTAAGTTATGGGGCAGTAACAGCACACTTTTCAAAACGTGTTTTTCAGCCCGAAATAAACGCGTTTTTTCAGGCAGCTGTATCCCTATGTAACTGCAAGGCTCAGAAGACCCCACACACTCAGCTCTTAACCCCAGTGTGCTGAATGTGTCAAAACATGTTTTTCAGCAGAAATAAACATGTTTCTGCAAGTTTGGTCAACCCCATGTAACTTATGGGGCATTAACAGCTCACTTTTCAAAACGTGTTTTTCAGCCCGAAATAAACGCGTTTTTTCAGACTTCAGAATTCCAATGTAACTGCAAGGCTCAGAAGAGCCCACACACTCAGCTCTTAACCCCAGTGTGCTGAAAGTGTGAAAACGTGTTTTTCAGCAGAAATAAACATGTTTCTGCAAGTTTGGTCAACCCCATGTAAGTTATGGGGCAGTAACAGCACACTTTTCAAAACGTGTTTTTCAGCCCGAAATAAACGCGTTTTTTCAGACAGCTGTGTCCCTATGTAACTGCAAGGCTCAGAAGAGCCCAAACACTCAGCTCTTAACCCCAGTGTGCTGAATGTGTCAAAACGTGTTTTTCAGCAGAAATAAACATGTTTCTGCAAGTTTGGTCAACCCCATGTAACTTATGGGGCAGTAACAGCTCACTTTTCAAAACGTGTTTTTCAGCCCGAAATAAACGCGTTTTTTCAGACTTCAGAATTCCAATGTAACTGCAAGGCTCAGAAGAGCCCACACACTCAGCTCTTAACCCCAGTGTGCAGAAAGTGCCAAAACGTGTTTTTCAGCAGAAATAAACATGTTTCTGCAAGTTTGGTCAACCCCATGTAAGTTATGGGGCAGTAACAGCACACTTTTCAAAACGTGTTTTTCAGCCCGAAATAAACGCGTTTTTTCAGACAGCTGTATCCCTATGTAACTGCAAGGCTCAGAAGAGCCCACACACTCAGCTCTTAACCCCAGTGTGCTGAAAGTGTCAAAACGTGTTTTTCAGCAGAAATAAACATGTTTCTGCAAGTTTGGTCAACCCCATGTAAGTTATGGGGCAGTAACAGCACACTTTTCAAAACGTGTTTTTCAGCCCGAAATAAACGCGTTTTTTCATTCAGCTGTATCCCTATGTAACTGGAAGGCTTAAAAGAGCCCACACACTCAGCTCTTAACCCCAGTGTGCAGAAAGTGTCAAAACATGTTTTTCAGCAGAAATAAACATGTTTCTGCAAGTTTGGTCAACCCCATGTAACTTATGGGGCAGTAACAGCTCACTTTTCAAAACGTGTTTTTCAGCCCGAAATAAACGCGTTTTTTCAGACTTCAGAATTCCAATGTAACTGCAAGGCTCAGAAGAGCCCACACACTCAGGTCTTAACCCCAGTGTGCTGAAAGTGTCAAAACGTGTTTTTCAGCAGAAATAAACATGTTTCTGCAAGTTTGGTCAACCCCATGTAACTTATGGGGCAGTAACAGCACACTTTTCAAAACGTGTTTTTCAGCCCGAAATAAACGCGTTTTTTCAGACTTCAGAATTCCAATGTAACTGCAAGGCTCAGAAGAGCCCACACACTCAGCTCTTAACCCCAGTGTGCAGAAAGTGCCAAAACGTGTTTTTCAGCAGAAATAAACATGTTTCTGCAAGTTTGGTCAACCCCATATAAGTTATGGGGCAGTAACAGCAGACTTTTCAAAACGTGTTTTTCAGCCCGAAATAAACGCGTTTTTTCAGACAGCTGTATCCCTATGTAACTGCAAGGCTCAGAAGAGCCCACACACTCAGGTCTTAACCTCAGTGTGCTGAAAGTGTCAAAACGTGTTTTTCAGCAGAAATAAACATGTTTCTGCAAGTTTGGTCAACCCCATGTAAGTTATGGGGCAGTAACAGCACACTTTTCAAAACGTGTTTTTCAGCCCGAAATAAACGCGTTTTTTCAGGCAGCTGTATCCCTATGTAACTGCAAGGCTCAGAAGACCCCACACACTCAGCTCTTAACCCCAGTGTGCTGAATGTGTCAAAACATGTTTTTCAGCAGAAATAAACATGTTTCTGCAAGTTTGGTCATCCCCATGTAACTTATGGGGCATTAACAGCTCACTTTCCAAAACGTGTTTTTCAGCCCGAAATAAACGCGTTTTTTCAGACTTCAGAATTCCAATGTAACTGCAAGGCTCAGAAGAGCCCACACACTCAGCTCTTAACCCCAGTGTGCTGAAAGTGTGAAAACGTGTTTTTCAGCAGAAATAAACATGTTTCTGCAAGTTTGGTCAACCCCATGTAAGTTATGGGGCAGTAACAGCACACTTTTCAAAACGTGTTTTTCAGCCCGAAATAAACGCGTTTTTTCAGACAGCTGTGTCCCTATGTAACTGCAAGGCTCAGAAGAGCCCAAACACTCAGCTCTTAACCCCAGTGTGCTGAATGTGTCAAAACGTGTTTTTCAGCAGAAATAAACATGTTTCTGCAAGTTTGGTCAACCCCATGTAACTTATGGGGCAGTAACAGCTCACTTTTCAAAACGTGTTTTTCAGCCCGAAATAAACGCGTTTTTTCAGACTTCAGAATTCCAATGTAACTGCAAGGCTCAGAAGAGCCCACACACTCAGCTCTTAACCCCAGTGTGCAGAAAGTGCCAAAACGTGTTTTTCAGCAGAAATAAACATGTTTCTGCAAGTTTGGTCAACCCCATGTAAGTTATGGGGCAGTAACAGCACACTTTTCAAAACGTGTTTTTCAGCCCGAAATAAACGCGTTTTTTCAGACAGCTGTATCCCTATGTAACTGCAAGGCTCAGAAGAGCCCACACACTCAGCTCTTAACCCCAGTGTGCTCAAAGTGTCAAAACGTGTTTTTCAGCAGAAATAAACATGTTTCTGCAAGTTTGGTCAACCCCATGTAAGTTATGGGGCAGTAACAGCACACTTTTCAAAACGTGTTTTTCAGCCCGAAATAAACGCGTTTTTTCATTCAGCTGTATCCCTATGTAACTGGAAGGCTTAAAAGAGCCCACACACTCAGCTCTTAACCCCAGTGTGCAGAAAGTGTCAAAACATGTTTTTCAGCAGAAATAAACATGTTTCTGCAAGTTTGGTCAACCCCATGTAACTTATGGGGCAGTAACAGCTCACTTTTCAAAACGTGTTTTTCAGCCCGAAATAAACGCGTTTTTTCAGACTTCAGAATTCCAATGTAACTGCAAGGCTCAGAAGAGCCCACACACTCAGGTCTTAACCCCAGTGTGCTGAAAGTGTCAAAACGTGTTTTTCAGCAGAAATAAACATGTTTCTGCAAGTTTGGTCAACCCCATGTAACTTATGGGGCAGTAACAGCACACTTTTCAAAACGTGTTTTTCAGCCCGAAATAAACGCGTTTTTTCATTCAGCTGTATCCCTATGTAACTGCAAGGCTTAAAAGAGCCCACACACTCAGCTCTTAACCCCAGTGTGCAGAAAGTGTCAAAACATGTTTTTCAGCAGAAATAAACATGTTTCTGCAAGTTTGGTCAACCCCATGTAACTTATGGGGCAGTAACAGCTCACTTTTCAAAACGTGTTTTTCAGCCCGAAATAAACGCGTTTTTTCAGACTTCAGAATTCCAATGTAACTGCAAGGCTCAGAAGAGCCCACACACTCAGGTCTTAACCCCAGTGTGCTGAAAGTGTCAAAACGTGTTTTTCAGCAGAAATAAACATGTTTCTGCAAGTTTGGTCAACCCCATGTAACTTATGGGGCAGTAACAGCTCACTTTTCAAAACGTGTTTTTCAGCCCGAAATAAACGCGTTTTTTCAGACTTTAGAATTCCAATGTAACTGCAAGGCTCAGAAGAGCCCACACACTCAGGTCTTAACCCCAGTGTGCTGAAAGTGTCAAAATGTGTTTTTCAGCAGAAATAAACATGTTTCTGCAAGTTTGGTCAACCCCATGTAAGTTATGGGGCAGTAACAGCACACTTTTCAAAACGTGTTTTTCAGCCCGAAATAAACGCGTTTTTTCATTCAGCTGTATCCCTATGTAACTGGAAGGCTTAAAAGAGCCCACACACTCAGCTCTTAACCCCAGTGTGCAGAAAGTGTCAAAACATGTTTTTCAGCAGAAATAAACATGTTTCTGCAAGTTTGGTCAACCCCATGTAACTTATGGGGCAGTAACAGCTCACTTTTCAAAACGTGTTTTTCAGCCCGAAATAAATGCGTTTTTTCAGACAGCTGTATCCCTATGTAACTGCAAGGCTCAGAAGAGCGTACACACTCAGGTCTTAACCCCAGTGTGATAAAAGTGTCAAAACGTGTTTTTCAGCAGAAATAAACATGTTTCTGCAAGTTTGGTCAACCCCATGTAAGTTATGGGGCAGTAACAGCACACTTTTCAAAACGTGTTTTTCAGCCCGAAATAAACGCGTTTTTTCAGGCAGCTGTATCCCTATGTAACTGCAAGGCTCAGAAGACCCCACACACTCAGCTCTTAACCCCAGTGTGCTGAATGTGTCAAAACATGTTTTTCAGCAGAAATAAACATGTTTCTGCAAGTTTGGTCATCCCCATGTAACTTATGGGGCATTAACAGCTCACTTTCCAAAACGTGTTTTTCAGCCCGAAATAAACGCGTTTTTTCAGACTTCAGAATTCCAATGTAACTGCAAGGCTCAGAAGAGCCCACACACTCAGCTCTTAACCCCAGTGTGCTGAAAGTGTGAAAACGTGTTTTTCAGCAGAAATAAACATGTTTCTGCAAGTTTGGTCAACCCCATGTAAGTTATGGGGCAGTAACAGCACACTTTTCAAAACGTGTTTTTCAGCCCGAAATAAACGCGTTTTTTCAGACAGCTGTGTCCCTATGTAACTGCAAGGCTCAGAAGAGCCCAAACACTCAGCTCTTAACCCCAGTGTGCTGAATGTGTCAAAACGTGTTTTTCAGCAGAAATAAACATGTTTCTGCAAGTTTGGTCAACCCCATGTAACTTATGGGGCAGTAACAGCTCACTTTTCAAAACGTGTTTTTCAGCCCGAAATAAACGCGTTTTTTCAGACTTCAGAATTCCAATGTAACTGCAAGGCTCAGAAGAGCCCACACACTCAGCTCTTAACCCCAGTGTGCAGAAAGTGCCAAAACGTGTTTTTCAGCAGAAATAAACATGTTTCTGCAAGTTTGGTCAACCCCATGTAAGTTATGGGGCAGTAACAGCACACTTTTCAAAACGTGTTTTTCAGCCCGAAATAAACGCGTTTTTTCAGACAGCTGTATCCCTATGTAACTGCAAGGCTCAGAAGAGCCCACACACTCAGCTCTTAACCCCAGTGTGCTCAAAGTGTCAAAACGTGTTTTTCAGCAGAAATAAACATGTTTCTGCAAGTTTGGTCAACCCCATGTAAGTTATGGGGCAGTAACAGCACACTTTTCAAAACGTGTTTTTCAGCCCGAAATAAACGCGTTTTTTCATTCAGCTGTATCCCTATGTAACTGGAAGGCTTAAAAGAGCCCACACACTCAGCTCTTAACCCCAGTGTGCAGAAAGTGTCAAAACATGTTTTTCAGCAGAAATAAACATGTTTCTGCAAGTTTGGTCAACCCCATGTAACTTATGGGGCAGTAACAGCTCACTTTTCAAAACGTGTTTTTCAGCCCGAAATAAACGCGTTTTTTCAGACTTCAGAATTCCAATGTAACTGCAAGGCTCAGAAGAGCCCACACACTCAGGTCTTAACCCCAGTGTGCTGAAAGTGTCAAAACGTGTTTTTCAGCAGAAATAAACATGTTTCTGCAAGTTTGGTCAACCCCATGTAACTTATGGGGCAGTAACAGCACACTTTTCAAAACGTGTTTTTCAGCCCGAAATAAACGCGTTTTTTCATTCAGCTGTATCCCTATGTAACTGCAAGGCTTAAAAGAGCCCACACACTCAGCTCTTAACCCCAGTGTGCAGAAAGTGTCAAAACATGTTTTTCAGCAGAAATAAACATGTTTCTGCAAGTTTGGTCAACCCCATGTAACTTATGGGGCAGTAACAGCTCACTTTTCAAAACGTGTTTTTCAGCCCGAAATAAACGCGTTTTTTCAGACTTCAGAATTCCAATGTAACTGCAAGGCTCAGAAGAGCCCACACACTCAGGTCTTAACCCCAGTGTGCTGAAAGTGTCAAAACGTGTTTTTCAGCAGAAATAAACATGTTTCTGCAAGTTTGGTCAACCCCATGTAACTTATGGGGCAGTAACAGCTCACTTTTCAAAACGTGTTTTTCAGCCCGAAATAAACGCGTTTTTTCAGACTTTAGAATTCCAATGTAACTGCAAGGCTCAGAAGAGCCCACACACTCAGGTCTTAACCCCAGTGTGCTGAAAGTGTCAAAACGTGTTTTTCAGCAGAAATAAACATGTTTCTGCAAGTTTGGTCAACCCCATGTAAGTTATGGGGCAGTAACAGCACACTTTTCAAAACGTGTTTTTCAGCCCGAAATAAACGCGTTTTTTCATTCAGCTGTATCCCTATGTAACTGGAAGGCTTAAAAGAGCCCACACACTCAGCTCTTAACCCCAGTGTGCAGAAAGTGTCAAAACATGTTTTTCAGCAGAAATAAACATGTTTCTGCAAGTTTGGTCAACCCCATGTAACTTATGGGGCAGTAACAGCTCACTTTTCAAAACGTGTTTTTCAGCCCGAAATAAACGCGTTTTTTCAGACTTCAGAATTCCAATGTAACTGCAAGGCTCAGAAGAGCCCACACACTCAGCTCTTAACCCCAGTGTGCAGAAGGTGTCAAAACGTGTTTTTCAGCAGAAATAAACATGTTTCTGCAAGTTTGATCAACCACATGTAACTTATGGGGCAGTAACAGCTCACTTTTCAAAACGTGTTTTTCAGCCCGAAATAAACGCGTTTTTTCAGACAGCTGTATCCCTATGTAACTGCAAGGCTCAGAAGAGCCCACACACTCAGGTCTTAACCTCAGTGTGCTGAAAGTGTCAAAACGTGTTTTTCAGCAGAAATAAACATGTTTCTGCAAGTTTGGTCACCCCCATGTAAGTTATGGGGCAGTAACAGCACACTTTTCAAAACGTGTTTTTCAGCCCGAAATAAACGCGTTTTTTCAGACAGCTGTATCCCTATGTAACTGCAAGGCTCAGAAGAGC
This sequence comes from Lepisosteus oculatus, assembly GCF_040954835.1. NCBI lineage: Eukaryota > Metazoa > Chordata > Actinopteri > Semionotiformes > Lepisosteidae > Lepisosteus > Lepisosteus oculatus. Next base: position 19,084 of record NW_027167732.1, read on the forward strand.
GTACACACTCAGGTCTTAACCCCAGTGTGATAAAAGTGTCAAAACGTGTTTTTCAGCAGAAATAAACATGTTTCTGCAAGTTTGGTCAACCCCATGTAAGTTATGGGGCAGTAACAGCACACTTTTCAAAACGTGTTTTTCAGCCCGAAATAAACGCGTTTTTTCAGACAGCTGTGTCCCTATGTAACTGCAAGGCTCAGAAGAGCCCAAACACTCAGCTCTTAACCCCAGTGTGCTGAATGTGTCAAAACGTGTTTTTCAGCAGAAATAAACATGTTTCTGCAAGTTTGGTCAACCCCATGTAACTTATGGGGCAGTAACAGCTCACTTTTCAAAACGTGTTTTTCTGCCCGAAATAAACGCGTTTTTTCAGACTTCAGAATTCCAATGTAACTGCAAGGCTCAGAAGAGCCCACACACTCAGCTCTTAACCCCAGTGTGCAGAAAGTGCCAAAACGTGTTTTTCAGCAGAAATAAACATGTTTCTGCAAGTTTGGTCAACCCCATGTAAGTTATGGGGCAGTAACAGCACACTTTTCAAAACGTGTTTTTCAGCCCGAAATAAACGCGTTTTTTCAGACAGCTGTATCCCTATGTAACTGCAAGGCTCAGAAGAGCCCACACACTCAGCTCTTAACCCCAGTGTGCTCAAAGTGTCAAAACGTGTTTTTCAGCAGAAATAAACATGTTTCTGCAAGTTTGGTCAACCCCATGTAAGTTATGGGGCAGTAACAGCACACTTTTCAAAACGTGTTTTTCAGCCCGAAATAAACGCGTTTTTTCATTCAGCTGTATCCCTATGTAACTGGAAGGCTTAAAAGAGCCCACACACTCAGCTCTTAACCCCAGTGTGCTCAAAGTGTCAAAACGTGTTTTTCAGCAGAAATAAACATGTTTCTGCAAGTTTGGTCAACCCCATGTAACTTATGGGGCAGTAACAGCTCACTTTTCAAAACGTGTTTTTCAGCCCGAAATAAACGCGTTTTTTCAGACTTTAGAATTCCAATGTAACTGCAAGGCTCAGAAGAGCCCACACACTCAGGTCTTAACCCCAGTGTGCTGAAAGTGTCAAAACGTGTTTTTCAGCAGAAATAAACATGTTTCTGCAAGTTTGGTCAACCCCATGTAAGTTATGGGGCAGTAACAGCACACTTTTCAAAACGTGTTTTTCAGCCCGAAATAAACGCGTTTTTTCATTCAGCTGTATCCCTATGTAACTGGAAGGCTTAAAAGAGCCCACACACTCAGCTCTTAACCCCAGTGTGCAGAAAGTGTCAAAACATGTTTTTCAGCAGAAATAAACATGTTTCTGCAAGTTTGGTCAACCCCATGTAACTTATGGGGCAGTAACAGCTCACTTTTCAAAACGTGTTTTTCAGCCCGAAATAAACGCGTTTTTTCAGACTTCAGAATTCCAATGTAACTGCAAGGCTCAGAAGAGCCCACACACTCAGCTCTTAACCCCAGTGTGCAGAAGGTGTCAAAACGTGTTTTTCAGCAGAAATAAACATGTTTCTGCAAGTTTGATCAACCACATGTAACTTATGGGGCAGTAACAGCTCACTTTTCAAAACGTGTTTTTCAGCCCGAAATAAACGCGTTTTTTCAGACAGCTGTATCCCTATGTAACTGCAAGGCTCAGAAGAGCCCACACACTCAGGTCTTAACCTCAGTGTGCTGAAAGTGTCAAAACGTGTTTTTCAGCAGAAATAAACATGTTTCTGCAAGTTTGGTCACCCCCATGTAAGTTATGGGGCAGTAACAGCACACTTTTCAAAACGTGTTTTTCAGCCCGAAATAAACGCGTTTTTTCAGACAGCTGTATCCCTATGTAACTGCAAGGCTCAGAAGAGCGTACACACTCAGGTCTTAACCCCAGTGTGATAAAAGTGTCAAAACGTGTTTTTCAGCAGAAATAAACATGTTTCTGCAAGTTTGGTCAACCCCATGTAAGTTATGGGGCAGTAACAGCACACTTTTCAAAACGTGTTTTTCAGCCCGAAATAAACGCGTTTTTTCAGACAGCTGTGTCCCTATGTAACTGCAAGGCTCAGAAGAGCCCAAACACTCAGCTCTTAACCCCAGTGTGCTGAATGTGTCAAAACGTGTTTTTCAGCAGAAATAAACATGTTTCTGCAAGTTTGGTCAACCCCATGTAACTTATGGGGCAGTAACAGCTCACTTTTCAAAACGTGTTTTTCTGCCCGAAATAAACGCGTTTTTTCAGACTTCAGAATTCCAATGTAACTGCAAGGCTCAGAAGAGCCCACACACTCAGCTCTTAACCCCAGTGTGCAGAAAGTGCCAAAACGTGTTTTTCAGCAGAAATAAACATGTTTCTGCAAGTTTGGTCAACCCCATGTAAGTTATGGGGCAGTAACAGCACACTTTTCAAAACGTGTTTTTCAGCCCGAAATAAACGCGTTTTTTCAGACAGCTGTATCCCTATGTAACTGCAAGGCTCAGAAGAGCCCACACACTCAGCTCTTAACCCCAGTGTGCTCAAAGTGTCAAAACGTGTTTTTCAGCAGAAATAAACATGTTTCTGCAAGTTTGGTCAACCCCATGTAAGTTATGGGGCAGTAACAGCACACTTTTCAAAACGTGTTTTTCAGCCCGAAATAAACGCGTTTTTTCATTCAGCTGTATCCCTATGTAACTGGAAGGCTTAAAAGAGCCCACACACTCAGCTCTTAACCCCAGTGTGCAGAAAGTGTCAAAACATGTTTTTCAGCAGAAATAAACATGTTTCTGCAAGTTTGGTCAACCCCATGTAACTTATGGGGCAGTAACAGCTCACTTTTCAAAACGTGTTTTTCAGCCCGAAATAAACGTGTTTTTTCAGACTTCAGAATTCCAATGTAACTGCAAGGCTCAGAAGAGCCCACACACTCAGGTCTTAACCCCAGTGTGCTGAAAGTGTCAAAACGTGTTTTTCAGCAGAAATAAACATGTTTCTGCAAGTTTGGTCAACCCCATGTAACTTATGGGGCAGTAACAGCACACTTTTCAAAACGTGTTTTTCAGCCCGAAATAAACGCGTTTTTTAATTCAGCTGTATCCCTATGTAACTGCAAGGCTTAAAAGAGCCCACACACTCAGCTCTTAACCCCAGTGTGCAGAAAGTGTCAAAACATGTTTTTCAGCAGAAATAAACATGTTTCTGCAAGTTTGGTCAACCCCATGTAACTTATGGGGCAGTAACAGCTCACTTTTCAAAACGTGTTTTTCAGCCCGAAATAAACGCGTTTTTTCAGACTTCAGAATTCCAATGTAACTGCAAGGCTCAGAAGAGCCCACACACTCAGGTCTTAACCCCAGTGTGCTGAAAGTGTCAAAACGTGTTTTTCAGCAGAAATAAACATGTTTCTGCAAGTTTGGTCAACCCCATGTAACTTATGGGGCAGTAACAGCTCACTTTTCAAAACGTGTTTTTCAGCCCGAAATAAACGCGTTTTTTCAGACTTCAGAATTCCAATGTAACTGCAAGGCTCAGAAGAGCCCACACACTCAGGTCTTAACCCCAGTGTGCTGAAAGTGTCAAAACGTGTTTTTCAGCAGAAATAAACATGTTTCTGCAAGTTTGGTCAACCCCATGTAACTTATGGGGCAGTAACAGCACACTTTTCAAAACGTGTTTTTCAGCCCGAAATAAACGTGTTTTTTCATTCAGCTGTATCCCTATGTAACTGCAAGGCTTAAAAGAGCCCACACACTCAGCTCTTAACCCCAGTGTGCAGAAAGTGTCAAAACATGTTTTTCAGCAGAAATAAACATGTTTCTGCAAGTTTGGTCAACCCCATGTAACTTATGGGGCAGTAACAGCTCACTTTTCAAAACGTGTTTTTCAGCCCGAAATAAACGCGTTTTTTCATTCAGCTGTATCCCTATGTAACTGGAAGGCTTAAAAGAGCCCACACACTCAGCTCTTAACCCCAGTGTGTAGAAAGTGTCAAAACATGTTTTTCAGCAGAAATAAACATGTTTCTGCAAGTTTGGTCAACCCCATATAAGTTATGGGGCAGTAACAGCAGACTTTTCAAAACGTGTTTTTCAGCCCGAAATAAACGCGTTTTTTCAGACAGCTGTATCCCTATGTAACTGCAAGGCTCAGAAGAGCCCACACACTCAGGTCTTAACCTCAGTGTGCTGAAAGTGTCAAAACGTGTTTTTCAGCAGAAATAAACATGTTTCTGCAAGTTTGGTCACCCCCATGTAAGTTATGGGGCAGTAACAGCACACTTTTCAAAACGTGTTTTTCAGCCCGAAATAAACGCGTTTTTCAGACAGCTGTATCCCTATGTAACTGCAAGGCTCAGAAGAGCGTACACACTCAGGTCTTAACCCCAGTGTGATAAAAGTGTCAAAACGTGTTTTTCAGCAGAAATAAACATGTTTCTGCAAGTTTGGTCAACCCCATGTAAGTTATGGGGCAGTAACAGCACACTTTTCAAAACGTGTTTTTCAGCCCGAAATAAACGCGTTTTTTCAGGCAGCTGTATCCCTATGTAACTGCAAGGCTCAGAAGACCCCACACACTCAGCTCTTAACCCCAGTGTGCTGAATGTGTCAAAACATGTTTTTCAGCAGAAATAAACATGTTTCTGCAAGTTTGGTCAACCCCATGTAACTTATGGGGCATTAACAGCTCACTTTTCAAAACGTGTTTTTCAGCCCGAAATAAACGCGTTTTTTCAGACTTCAGAATTCCAATGTAACTGCAAGGCTCAGAAGAGCCCACACACTCAGCTCTTAACCCCAGTGTGCTGAAAGTGTGAAAACGTGTTTTTCAGCAGAAATAAACATGTTTCTGCAAGTTTGGTCAACCCCATGTAAGTTATGGGGCAGTAACAGCACACTTTTCAAAACGTGTTTTTCAGCCCGAAATAAACGCGTTTTTTCAGACAGCTGTGTCCCTATGTAACTGCAAGGCTCAGAAGAGCCCAAACACTCAGCTCTTAACCCCAGTGTGCTGAATGTGTCAAAACGTGTTTTTCAGCAGAAATAAACATGTTTCTGCAAGTTTGGTCAACCCCATGTAACTTATGGGGCAGTAACAGCTCACTTTTCAAAACGTGTTTTTCAGCCCGAAATAAACGCGTTTTTTCAGACTTCAGAATTCCAATGTAACTGCAAGGCTCAGAAGAGCCCACACACTCAGCTCTTAACCCCAGTGTGCAGAAAGTGCCAAAACGTGTTTTTCAGCAGAAATAAACATGTTTCTGCAAGTTTGGTCAACCCCATGTAAGTTATGGGGCAGTAACAGCACACTTTTCAAAACGTATTTTTCAGCCCGAAATAAACGCGTTTTTTCAGACAGCTGTATCCCTATGTAACTGCAAGGCTCAGAAGAGCCCACACACTCAGCTCTTAACCCCAGTGTGCTGAAAGTGTCAAAACGTGTTTTTCAGCAGAAATAAACATGTTTCTGCAAGTTTGGTCAACCCCATGTAAGTTATGGGGCAGTAACAGCACACTTTTCAAAACGTGTTTTTCAGCCCGAAATAAACGCGTTTTTTCATTCAGCTGTATCCCTATGTAACTGGAAGGCTTAAAAGAGCCCACACACTCAGCTCTTAACCCCAGTGTGCAGAAAGTGTCAAAACATGTTTTTCAGCAGAAATAAACATGTTTCTGCAAGTTTGGTCAACCCCATGTAACTTATGGGGCAGTAACAGCTCACTTTTCAAAACGTGTTTTTCAGCCCGAAATAAACGCGTTTTTTCAGACTTCAGAATTCCAATGTAACTGCAAGGCTCAGAAGAGCCCACACACTCAGGTCTTAACCCCAGTGTGCTGAAAGTGTCAAAACGTGTTTTTCAGCAGAAATAAACATGTTTCTGCAAGTTTGGTCAACCCCATGTAACTTATGGGGCAGTAACAGCACACTTTTCAAAACGTGTTTTTCAGCCCGAAATAAACGCGTTATTTCATTCAGCTGTATCCCTATGTAACTGCAAGGCTTAAAAGAGCCCACACACTCAGCTCTTAACCCCAGTGTGCAGAAAGTGTCAAAACATGTTTTTCAGCAGAAATAAACATGTTTCTGCAAGTTTGGTCAACCCCATGTAAGTTATGGGGCAGTAACAGCACACTTTTCAAAACGTGTTTTTCAGCCCGAAATAAACGCGTTTTTTCAGACAGCTGTGTCCCTATGTAACTGCAAGGCTCAGAAGAGCCCAAACACTCAGCTCTTAACCCCAGTGTGCTGAATGTGTCAAAACGTGTTTTTCAGCAGAAATAAACATGTTTCTGCAAGTTTGGTCAACCCCATGTAACTTATGGGGCAGTAACAGCTCACTTTTCAAAACGTGTTTTTCAGCCCGAAATAAACGCGTTTTTTCAGACTTCAGAATTCCAATGTAACTGCAAGGCTCAGAAGAGCCCACACACTCAGCTCTTAACCCCAGTGTGCAGAAAGTGCCAAAACGTGTTTTTCAGCAGAAATAAACATGTTTCTGCAAGTTTGGTCAACCCCATGTAAGTTATGGGGCAGTAACAGCACACTTTTCAAAACGTGTTTTTCAGCCCGAAATAAACGCGTTTTTTCAGACAGCTGTATCCCTATGTAACTGCAAGGCTCAGAAGAGCCCACACACTCAGCTCTTAACCCCAGTGTGCTGAAAGTGTCAAAACGTGTTTTTCAGCAGAAATAAACATGTTTCTGCAAGTTTGGTCAACCCCATGTAAGTTATGGGGCAGTAACAGCACACTTTTCAAAACGTGTTTTTCAGCCCGAAATAAACGTGTTTTTTCATTCAGCTGTATCCCTATGTAACTGCAAGGCTTAAAAGAGCCCACACACTCAGCTCTTAACCCCAGTGTGCAGAAAGTGTCAAAACATGTTTTTCAGCAGAAATAAACATGTTTCTGCAAGTTTGGTCAACCCCATGTAACTTATGGGGCAGTAACAGCTCACTTTTCAAAACGTGTTTTTCAGCCCGAAATAAACGCGTTTTTTCAGACTTCAGAATTCCAATGTAACTGCAAGGCTCAGAAGAGCCCACACACTCAGGTCTTAACCCCAGTGTGATAAAAGTGTCAAAACGTGTTTTTCAGCAGAAATAAACATGTTTCTGCAAGTTTGGTCAACCCCATGTAAGTTATGGGGCAGTAACAGCACACTTTTCAAAACGTGTTTTTCAGCCCGAAATAAACGCGTTTTTTCAGGCAGCTGTATCCCTATGTAACTGCAAGGCTCAGAAGACCCCACACACTCAGCTCTTAACCCCAGTGTGCTGAATGTGTCAAAACATGTTTTTCAGCAGAAATAAACATGTTTCTGCAAGTTTGGTCAACCCCATGTAACTTATGGGGCATTAACAGCTCACTTTTCAAAACGTGTTTTTCAGCCCGAAATAAACGCGTTTTTTCAGACTTCAGAATTCCAATGTAACTGCAAGGCTCAGAAGAGCCCACACACTCAGCTCTTAACCCCAGTGTGCTGAAAGTGTGAAAACGTGTTTTTCAGCAGAAATAAACATGTTTCTGCAAGTTTGGTCAACCCCATGTAAGTTATGGGGCAGTAACAGCACACTTTTCAAAACGTGTTTTTCAGCCCGAAATAAACGCGTTTTTTCAGACAGCTGTGTCCCTATGTAACTGCAAGGCTCAGAAGAGCCCAAACACTCAGCTCTTAACCCCAGTGTGCTGAATGTGTCAAAACGTGTTTTTCAGCAGAAATAAACATGTTTCTGCAAGTTTGGTCAACCCCATGTAACTTATGGGGCAGTAACAGCTCACTTTTCAAAACGTGTTTTTCAGCCCGAAATAAACGCGTTTTTTCAGACTTCAGAATTCCAATGTAACTGCAAGGCTCAGAAGAGCCCACACACTCAGCTCTTAACCCCAGTGTGCAGAAAGTGCCAAAACGTGTTTTTCAGCAGAAATAAACATGTTTCTGCAAGTTTGGTCAACCCCATGTAAGTTATGGGGCAGTAACAGCACACTTTTCAAAACGTGTTTTTCAGCCCGAAATAAACGCGTTTTTTCAGACAGCTGTATCCCTATGTAACTGCAAGGCTCAGAAGAGCCCACACACTCAGCTCTTAACCCCAGTGTGCTGAAAGTGTCAAAACGTGTTTTTCAGCAGAAATAAACATGTTTCTGCAAGTTTGGTCAACCCCATGTAAGTTATGGGGCAGTAACAGCACACTTTTCAAAACGTGTTTTTCAGCCCGAAATAAACGCGTTTTTTCATTCAGCTGTATCCCTATGTAACTGGAAGGCTTAAAAGAGCCCACACACTCAGCTCTTAACCCCAGTGTGCAGAAAGTGTCAAAACATGTTTTTCAGCAGAAATAAACATGTTTCTGCAAGTTTGGTCAACCCCATGTAACTTATGGGGCAGTAACAGCTCACTTTTCAAAACGTGTTTTTCAGCCCGAAATAAACGCGTTTTTTCAGACTTCAGAATTCCAATGTAACTGCAAGGCTCAGAAGAGCCCACACACTCAGGTCTTAACCCCAGTGTGCTGAAAGTGTCAAAACGTGTTTTTCAGCAGAAATAAACATGTTTCTGCAAGTTTGGTCAACCCCATGTAACTTATGGGGCAGTAACAGCACACTTTTCAAAACGTGTTTTTCAGCCCGAAATAAACGCGTTTTTTCAGACTTCAGAATTCCAATGTAACTGCAAGGCTCAGAAGAGCCCACACACTCAGCTCTTAACCCCAGTGTGCAGAAAGTGCCAAAACGTGTTTTTCAGCAGAAATAAACATGTTTTGCAAGTTTGGTCAACCCCATATAAGTTATGGGGCAGTAACAGCAGACTTTTCAAAACGTGTTTTTCAGCCCGAAATAAACGCGTTTTTTCAGACAGCTGTATCCCTATGTAACTGCAAGGCTCAGAAGAGCCCACACACTCAGGTCTTAACCTCAGTGTGCTGAAAGTGTCAAAACGTGTTTTTCAGCAGAAATAAACATGTTTCTGCAAGTTTGGTCACCCCCATGTAAGTTATGGGGCAGTAACAGCACACTTTTCAAAACGTGTTTTTCAGCCCGAAATAAATGCGTTTTTTCAGACAGCTGTATCCCTATGTAACTGCAAGGCTCAGAAGAGCGTACACACTCAGGTCTTAACCCCAGTGTGATAAAAGTGTCAAAACGTGTTTTTCAGCAGAAATAAACATGTTTCTGCAAGTTTGGTCAACCCCATGTAAGTTATGGGGCAGTAACAGCACACTTTTCAAAACGTGTTTTTCAGCCCGAAATAAACGCGTTTTTTCAGGCAGCTGTATCCCTATGTAACTGCAAGGCTCAGAAGACCCCACACACTCAGCTCTTAACCCCAGTGTGCTGAATGTGTCAAAACATGTTTTTCAGCAGAAATAAACATGTTTCTGCAAGTTTGGTCATCCCCATGTAACTTATGGGGCATTAACAGCTCACTTTCCAAAACGTGTTTTTCAGCCCGAAATAAACGCGTTTTTTCAGACTTCAGAATTCCAATGTAACTGCAAGGCTCAGAAGAGCCCACACACTCAGCTCTTAACCCCAGTGTGCTGAAAGTGTGAAAACGTGTTTTTCAGCAGAAATAAACATGTTTCTGCAAGTTTGGTCAACCCCATGTAAGTTATGGGGCAGTAACAGCACACTTTTCAAAACGTGTTTTTCAGCCCGAAATAAACGCGTTTTTTCAGACAGCTGTGTCCCTATGTAACTGCAAGGCTCAGAAGAGCCCAAACACTCAGCTCTTAACCCCAGTGTGCTGAATGTGTCAAAACGTGTTTTTCAGCAGAAATAAACATGTTTCTGCAAGTTTGGTCAACCCCATGTAACTTATGGGGCAGTAACAGCTCACTTTTCAAAACGTGTTTTTCAGCCCGAAATAAACGCGTTTTTTCAGACTTCAGAATTCCAATGTAACTGCAAGGCTCAGAAGAGCCCACACACTCAGCTCTTAACCCCAGTGTGCAGAAAGTGCCAAAACGTGTTTTTCAGCAGAAATAAACATGTTTCTGCAAGTTTGGTCAACCCCATGTAAGTTATGGGGCAGTAACAGCACACTTTTCAAAACGTGTTTTTCAGCCCGAAATAAACGCGTTTTTTCAGACAGCTGTATCCCTATGTAACTGCAAGGCTCAGAAGAGCCCACACACTCAGCTCTTAACCCCAGTGTGCTCAAAGTGTCAAAACGTGTTTTTCAGCAGAAATAAACATGTTTCTGCAAGTTTGGTCAACCCCATGTAAGTTATGGGGCAGTAACAGCACACTTTTCAAAACGTGTTTTTCAGCCCGAAATAAACGCGTTTTTTCATTCAGCTGTATCCCTATGTAACTGGAAGGCTTAAAAGAGCCCACACACTCAGCTCTTAACCCCAGTGTGCAGAAAGTGTCAAAACATGTTTTTCAGCAGAAATAAACATGTTTCTGCAAGTTTGGTCAACCCCATGTAACTTATGGGGCAGTAACAGCTCACTTTTCAAAACGTGTTTTTCAGCCCGAAATAAACGCGTTTTTTCAGACTTCAGAATTCCAATGTAACTGCAAGGCTCAGAAGAGCCCACACACTCAGGTCTTAACCCCAGTGTGCTGAAAGTGTCAAAACGTGTTTTTCAGCAGAAATAAACATGTTTCTGCAAGTTTGGTCAACCCCATGTAACTTATGGGGCAGTAACAGCACACTTTTCAAAACGTGTTTTTCAGCCCGAAATAAACGCGTTTTTTCATTCAGCTGTATCCCTATGTAACTGCAAGGCTTAAAAGAGCCCACACACTCAGCTCTTAACCCCAGTGTGCAGAAAGTGTCAAAACATGTTTTTCAGCAGAAATAAACATGTTTCTGCAAGTTTGGTCAACCCCATGTAACTTATGGGGCAGTAACAGCTCACTTTTCAAAACGTGTTTTTCAGCCCGAAATAAACGCGTTTTTTCAGACTTCAGAATTCCAATGTAACTGCAAGGCTCAGAAGAGCCCACACACTCAGGTCTTAACCCCAGTGTGCTGAAAGTGTCAAAACGTGTTTTTCAGCAGAAATAAACATGTTTCTGCAAGTTTGGTCAACCCCATGTAACTTATGGGGCAGTAACAGCTCACTTTTCAAAACGTGTTTTTCAGCCCGAAATAAACGCGTTTTTTCAGACTTTAGAATTCCAATGTAACTGCAAGGCTCAGAAGAGCCCACACACTCAGGTCTTAACCCCAGTGTGCTGAAAGTGTCAAAACGTGTTTTTCAGCAGAAATAAACATGTTTCTGCAAGTTTGGTCAACCCCATGTAAGTTATGGGGCAGTAACAGCACACTTTTCAAAACGTGTTTTTCAGCTCGAAATAAACGCGTTTTTTCATTCAGCTGTATCCCTATGTAACTGGAAGGCTTAAAAGAGCCCACACACTCAGCTCTTAACCCCAGTGTGCAGAAAGTGTCAAAACATGTTTTTCAGCAGAAATAAACATGTTTCTGCAAGTTTGGTCAACCCCATGTAACTTATGGGGCAGTAACAGCTCACTTTTCAAAACGTGTTTTTCAGCCCGAAATAAACGCGTTTTTTCAGACTTCAGAATTCCAATGTAACTGCAAGGCTCAGAAGAGCCCACACACTCAGCTCTTAACCCCAGTGTGCAGAAGGTGTCAAAACGTGTTTTTCAGCAGAAATAAACATGTTTCTGCAAGTTTGATCAACCACATGTAACTTATGGGGCAGTAACAGCTCACTTTTCAAAACGTGTTTTTCAGCCCGAAATAAACGCGTTTTTTCAGACAGCTGTATCCCTATGTAACTGCAAGGCTCAGAAGAGCCCACACACTCAGGTCTTAACCTCAGTGTGCTGAAAGTGTCAAAACGTGTTTTTCAGCAGAAATAAACATGTTTCTGCAAGTTTGGTCACCCCCATGTAAGTTATGGGGCAGTAACAGCACACTTTTCAAAACGTGTTTTTCAGCCCGAAATAAACGCGTTTTTTCAGACAGCTGTATCCCTATGTAACTGCAAGGCTCAGAAGAGCGTACACACTCAGGTCTTAACCCCAGTGTGATAAAAGTGTCAAAACGTGTTTTTCAGCAGAAATAAACATGTTTCTGCAAGTTTGGTCAACCCCATGTAAGTTATGGGGCAGTAACAGCACACTTTTCAAAACGTGTTTTTCAGCCCGAAATAAACGCGTTTTTTCAGACAGCTGTGTCCCTATGTAACTGCAAGGCTCAGAAGAGCCCAAACACTCAGCTCTTAACCCCAGTGTGCTGAATGTGTCAAAACGTGTTTTTCAGCAGAAATAAACATGTTTCTGCAAGTTTGGTCAACCCCATGTAACTTATGGGGCAGTAACAGCTCACTTTTCAAAACGTGTTTTTCTGCCCGAAATAAACGCGTTTTTTCAGACTTCAGAATTCCAATGTAACTGCAAGGCTCAGAAGAGCCCACACACTCAGCTCTTAACCCCAGTGTGCAGAAAGTGCCAAAACGTGTTTTTCAGCAGAAATAAACATGTTTCTGCAAGTTTGGTCAACCCCATGTAAGTTATGGGGCAGTAACAGCACACTTTTCAAAACGTGTTTTTCAGCCCGAAATAAACGCGTTTTTTCAGACAGCTGTATCCCTATGTAACTGCAAGGCTCAGAAGAGCCCACACACTCAGCTCTTAACCCCAGTGTGCTCAAAGTGTCAAAACGTGTTTTTCAGCAGAAATAAACATGTTTCTGCAAGTTTGGTCAACCCCATGTAAGTTATGGGGCAGTAACAGCACACTTTTCAAAACGTGTTTTTCAGCCCGAAATAAACGCGTTTTTTCATTCAGCTGTATCCCTATGTAACTGGAAGGCTTAAAAGAGCCCACACACTCAGCTCTTAACCCCAGTGTGCAGAAAGTGTCAAAACATGTTTTTCAGCAGAAATAAACATGTTTCTGCAAGTTTGGTCAACCCCATGTAACTTATGGGGCAGTAACAGCTCACTTTTCAAAACGTGTTTTTCAGCCCGAAATAAACGCGTTTTTTCAGACTTCAGAATTCCAATGTAACTGCAAGGCTCAGAAGAGCCCACACACTCAGGTCTTAACCCCAGTGTGCTGAAAGTGTCAAAACGTGTTTTTCAGCAGAAATAAACATGTTTCTGCAAGTTTGGTCAACCCCATGTAACTTATGGGGCAGTAACAGCACACTTTTCAAAACGTGTTTTTCAGCCCGAAATAAACGCGTTTTTTAATTCAGCTGTATCCCTATGTAACTGCAAGGCTTAAAAGAGCCCACACACTCAGCTCTTAACCCCAGTGTGCAGAAAGTGTCAAAACATGTTTTTCAGCAGAAATAAACATGTTTCTGCAAGTTTGGTCAACCCCATGTAACTTATGGGGCAGTAACAGCTCACTTTTCAAAACGTGTTTTTCAGCCCGAAATAAACGCGTTTTTTCAGACTTCAGAATTCCAATGTAACTGCAAGGCTCAGAAGAGCCCACACACTCAGGTCTTAACCCCAGTGTGCTGAAAGTGTCAAAACGTGTTTTTCAGCAGAAATAAACATGTTTCTGCAAGTTTGGTCAACCCCATGTAACTTATGGGGCAGTAACAGCTCACTTTTCAAAACGTGTTTTTCAGCCCGAAATAAACGCGTTTTTTCAGACTTCAGAATTCCAATGTAACTGCAAGGCTCAGAAGAGCCCACACACTCAGGTCTTAACCCCAGTGTGCTGAAAGTGTCAAAACGTGTTTTTCAGCAGAAATAAACATGTTTCTGCAAGTTTGGTCAACCCCATGTAACTTATGGGGCAGTAACAGCACACTTTTCAAAACGTGTTTTTCAGCCCGAAATAAACGTGTTTTTTCATTCAGCTGTATCCCTATGTAACTGCAAGGCTTAAAAGAGCCCACACACTCAGCTCTTAACCCCAGTGTGCAGAAAGTGTCAAAACATGTTTTTCAGCAGAAATAAACATGTTTCTGCAAGTTTGGTCAACCCCATGTAACTTATGGGGCAGTAACAGCTCACTTTTCAAAACGTGTTTTTCAGCCCGAAATAAACGCGTTTTTTCATTCAGCTGTATCCCTATGTAACTGGAAGGCTTAAAAGAGCCCACACACTCAGCTCTTAACCCCAGTGTGTAGAAAGTGTCAAAACATGTTTTTCAGCAGAAATAAACATGTTTCTGCAAGTTTGGTCAACCCCATGTAACTTATGGGGCAGTAACAGCTCACTTTTCAAAACGTGTTTTTCAGCCCGAAATAAACGCGTTTTTTCAGACTTCAGAATTCCAATGTAACTGCAAGGCTCAGAAGAGCCCACACACTCAGGTCTTAACCCCAGTGTGCAGAAAGTGCCAAAACGTGTTTTTCAGCAGAAATAAACATGTTTCTGCAAGTTTGGTCAACCCCATATAAGTTATGGGGCAGTAACAGCAGACTTTTCAAAACGTGTTTTTCAGCCCGAAATAAACGCGTTTTTTCAGACAGCTGTATCCCTATGTAACTGCAAGGCTCAGAAGAGCCCACACACTCAGGTCTTAACCTCAGTGTGCTGAAAGTGTCAAAACGTGTTTTTCAGCAGAAATAAACATGTTTCTGCAAGTTTGGTCACCCCCATGTAAGTTATGGGGCAGTAACAGCACACTTTTCAAAACGTGTTTTTCAGCCCGAAATAAACGCGTTTTTTCAGACAGCTGTATCCCTATGTAACTGCAAGGCTCAGAAGAGCGTACACACTCAGGTCTTAACCCCAGTGTGATAAAAGTGTCAAAACGTGTTTTTCAGCAGAAATAAACATGTTTCTGCAAGTTTGGTCAACCCCATGTAAGTTATGGGGCAGTAACAGCACACTTTTCAAAACGTGTTTTTCAGCCCGAAATAAACGCGTTTTTTCAGGCAGCTGTATCCCTATGTAACTGCAAGGCTCAGAAGACCCCACACACTCAGCTCTTAACCCCAGTGTGCTGAATGTGTCAAAACATGTTTTTCAGCAGAAATAAACATGTTTCTGCAAGTTTGGTCAACCCCATGTAACTTATGGGGCATTAACAGCTCACTTTTCAAAACGTGTTTTTCAGCCCGAAATAAACGCGTTTTTTCAGACTTCAGAATTCCAATGTAACTGCAAGGCTCAGAAGAGCCCACACACTCAGCTCTTAACCCCAGTGTGCTGAAAGTGTGAAAACGTGTTTTTCAGCAGAAATAAACATGTTTCTGCAAGTTTGGTCAACCCCATGTAAGTTATGGGGCAGTAACAGCACACTTTTCAAAACGTGTTTTTCAGCCCGAAATAAACGCGTTTTTTCAGACAGCTGTGTCCCTATGTAACTGCAAGGCTCAGAAGAGCCCAAACACTCAGCTCTTAACCCCAGTGTGCTGAATGTGTCAAAACGTGTTTTTCAGCAGAAATAAACATGTTTCTGCAAGTTTGGTCAACCCCATGTAACTTATGGGGCAGTAACAGCTCACTTTTCAAAACGTGTTTTTCAGCCCGAAATAAACGCGTTTTTTCAGACTTCAGAATTCCAATGTAACTGCAAGGCTCAGAAGAGCCCACACACTCAGCTCTTAACCCCAGTGTGCAGAAAGTGCCAAAACGTGTTTTTCAGCAGAAATAAACATGTTTCTGCAAGTTTGGTCAACCCCATGTAAGTTATGGGGCAGTAACAGCACACTTTTCAAAACGTGTTTTTCAGCCCGAAATAAACGCGTTTTTTCAGACAGCTGTATCCCTATGTAACTGCAAGGCTCAGAAGAGCCCACACACTCAGCTCTTAACCCCAGTGTGCTGAAAGTGTCAAAACGTGTTTTTCAGCAGAAATAAACATGTTTCTGCAAGTTTGGTCAACCCCATGTAAGTTATGGGGCAGTAACAGCACACTTTTCAAAACGTGTTTTTCAGCCCGAAATAAACGCGTTTTTTCATTCAGCTGTATCCCTATGTAACTGGAAGGCTTAAAAGAGCCCACACACTCAGCTCTTAACCCCAGTGTGCAGAAAGTGTCAAAACATGTTTTTCAGCAGAAATAAACATGTTTCTGCAAGTTTGGTCAACCCCATGTAACTTATGGGGCAGTAACAGCTCACTTTTCAAAACGTGTTTTTCAGCCCGAAATAAACGCGTTTTTTCAGACTTCAGAATTCCAATGTAACTGCAAGGCTCAGAAGAGCCCACGCACTCAGGTCTTAACCCCAGTGTGCTGAAAGTGTCAAAACGTGTTTTTCAGCAGAAATAAACATGTTTCTGCAAGTTTGGTCAACCCCATGTAACTTATGGGGCAGTAACAGCACACTTTTCAAAACGTGTTTTTCAGCCCGAAATAAACGCGTTATTTCATTCAGCTGTATCCCTATGTAACTGCAAGGCTTAAAAGAGCCCACACACTCAGCTCTTAACCCCAGTGTGCAGAAAGTGTCAAAACATGTTTTTCAGCAGAAATAAACATGTTTCTGCAAGTTTGGTCAACCCCATGTAACTTATGGGGCATTAACAGCTCACTTTTCAAAACGTGTTTTTCAGCCCGAAATAAACGCGTTTTTTCAGACTTCAGAATTCCAATGTAACTGCAAGGCTCAGAAGAGCCCACACACTCAGCTCTTAACCCCAGTGTGCTGAAAGTGTGAAAACGTGTTTTTCAGCAGAAATAAACATGTTTCTGCAAGTTTGGTCAACCCCATGTAAGTTATGGGGCAGTAACAGCACACTTTTCAAAACGTGTTTTTCAGCCCGAAATAAACGCGTTTTTTCAGACAGCTGTGTCCCTATGTAACTGCAAGGCTCAGAAGAGCCCAAACACTCAGCTCTTAACCCCAGTGTGCTGAATGTGTCAAAACGTGTTTTTCAGCAGAAATAAACATGTTTCTGCAAGTTTGGTCAACCCCATGTAACTTATGGGGCAGTAACAGCTCACTTTTCAAAACGTGTTTTTCAGCCCGAAATAAACGCGTTTTTTCAGACTTCAGAATTCCAATGTAACTGCAAGGCTCAGAAGAGCCCACACACTCAGCTCTTAACCCCAGTGTGCAGAAAGTGCCAAAACGTGTTTTTCAGCAGAAATAAACATGTTTCTGCAAGTTTGGTCAACCCCATGTAAGTTATGGGGCAGTAACAGCACACTTTTCAAAACGTGTTTTTCAGCCCGAAATAAACGCGTTTTTTCAGACAGCTGTATCCCTATGTAACTGCAAGGCTCAGAAGAGCCCACACACTCAGCTCTTAACCCCAGTGTGCTGAAAGTGTCAAAACGTGTTTTTCAGCAGAAATAAACATGTTTCTGCAAGTTTGGTCAACCCCATGTAAGTTATGGGGCAGTAACAGCACACTTTTCAAAACGTGTTTTTCAGCCCGAAATAAACGCGTTTTTTCATTCAGCTGTATCCCTATGTAACTGGAAGGCTTAAAAGAGCCCACACACTCAGCTCTTAACCCCAGTGTGCAGAAAGTGTCAAAACATGTTTTTCAGCAGAAATAAACATGTTTCTGCAAGTTTGGTCAACCCCATGTAACTTATGGGGCAGTAACAGCTCACTTTTCAAAACGTGTTTTTCAGCCCGAAATAAACGCGTTTTTTCAGACTTCAGAATTCCAATGTAACTGCAAGGCTCAGAAGAGCCCACGCACTCAGGTCTTAACCCCAGTGTGCTGAAAGTGTCAAAACGTGTTTTTCAGCAGAAATAAACATGTTTCTGCAAGTTTGGTCAACCCCATGTAACTTATGGGGCAGTAACAGCACACTTTTCAAAACGTGTTTTTCAGCCCGAAATAAACGCGTTATTTCATTCAGCTGTATCCCTATGTAACTGCAAGGCTTAAAAGAGCCCACACACTCAGCTCTTAACCCCAGTGTGCAGAAAGTGTCAAAACATGTTTTTCAGCAGAAATAAACATGTTTCTGCAAGTTTGGTCAACCCCATGTAACTTATGGGGCAGTAACAGCTCACTTTTCAAAACGTGTTTTTCAGCCCGAAATAAACGCGTTTTTTCAGACTTCAGAATTCCAATGTAACTGCAAGGCTCAGAAGAGCCCACACACTCAGGTCTTAACCACAGTGTGCTGAAAGTGTCAAAACGTGTTTTTCAGCAGAAATAAACATGTTTCTGCAAGTTTGGTCAACCCCATGTAACTTATGGGGCAGTAACAGCTCACTTTTCAAAACGTGTTTTTCAGCCCGAAATAAACGCGTTTTTTCAGACTTCAGAATTCCAATGTAACTGCAAGGCTCAGAAGAGCCCACACACTCAGGTCTTAACCCCAGTGTGCTGAAAGTGTCAAAACGTGTTTTTCAGCAGAAATAAACATGTTTCTGCAAGTTTGGTCAACCCCATGTAACTTATGGGGCAGTAACAGCACACTTTTCAAAACGTGTTTTTCAGCCCGAAATAAACGTGTTTTTTCATTCAGCTGTATCCCTATGTAACTGCAAGGCTTAAAAGAGCCCACACACTCAGCTCTTAACCCCAGTGTGCAGAAAGTGTCAAAACATGTTTTTCAGCAGAAATAAACATGTTTCTGCAAGTTTGGTCAACCCCATGTAACTTATGGGGCAGTAACAGCTCACTTTTCAAAACGTGTTTTTCAGCCCGAAATAAACGCGTTTTTTCAGACTAAGGAATTCCAATGTAACTGCAAGGCTCAGAAGAGCCCACACACTCAGGTCTTAACCCCAGTGTGCTGAAAGTGTCAAAACGTGTTTTTCAGCAGAAATAAACATGTTTCTGCAAGTTTGGTCAACCCCATGTAACTTATGGGGCAGTAACAGCACACTTTTCAAAACGTGTTTTTCAGCCCGAAATAAACGCGTTTTTTCAGACTTCAGAATTCCAATGTAACTGCAAGGCTCAGAAGAGCCCACACACTCAGCTCTTAACCCCAGTGTGCAGAAAGTGCCAAAACGTGTTTTTCAGCAGAAATAAACATGTTTCTGCAAGTTTGGTCAACCCCATATAAGTTATGGGGCAGTAACAGCAGACTTTTCAAAACGTGTTTTTCAGCCCGAAATAAACGCGTTTTTTCAGACAGCTGTATCCCTATGTAACTGCAAGGCTCAGAAGAGCCCACACACTCAGGTCTTAACCTCAGTGTGCTGAAAGTGTCAAAACGTGTTTTTCAGCAGAAATAAACATGTTTCTGCAAGTTTGGTCACCCCCATGTAAGTTATGGGGCAGTAACAGCACACTTTTCAAAACGTGTTTTTCAGCCCGAAATAAACGCGTTTTTTCAGACAGCTGTATCCCTATGTAACTGCAAGGCTCAGAAGAGCGTACACACTCAGGTCTTAACCCCAGTGTGATAAAAGTGTCAAAACGTGTTTTTCAGCAGAAATAAACATGTTTCTGCAAGTTTGGTCAACCCCATGTAAGTTATGGGGCAGTAACAGCACACTTTTCAAAACGTGTTTTTCAGCCCGAAATAAACGCGTTTTTTCAGACAGCTGTATCCCTATGTAACTGCAAGGCTCAGAAGAGCCCACACACTCAGCTCTTAACCCCAGTGTGCTGAAAGTGTCAAAACGTGTTTTTCAGCAGAAATAAACATGTTTCTGCAAGTTTGGTCAACCCCATGTAAGTTATGGGGCAGTAACAGCACACTTTTCAAAACGTGTTTTTCAGCCCGAAATAAACGCGTTTTTTCATTCAGCTGTATCCCTATGTAACTGGAAGGCTTAAAAGAGCCCACACACTCAGCTCTTAACCCCAGTGTGCAGAAAGTGTCAAAACATGTTTTTCAGCAGAAATAAACATGTTTCTGCAAGTTTGGTCAACCCCATGTAACTTATGGGGCAGTAACAGCTCACTTTTCAAAACGTGTTTTTCAGCCCGAAATAAACGCGTTTTTTCAGACTTCAGAATTCCAATGTAACTGCAAGGCTCAGAAGAGCCCACACACTCAGGTCTTAACCCCAGTGTGCTGAAAGTGTCAAAACGTGTTTTTCAGCAGAAATAAACATGTTTCTGCAAGTTTGGTCAACCCCATGTAACTTATGGGGCAGTAACAGCACACTTTTCAAAACGTGTTTTTCAGCCCGAAATAAACGCGTTTTTTCATTCAGCTGTATCCCTATGTAACTGCAAGGCTTAAAAGAGCCCACACACTCAGCTCTTAACCCCAGTGTGCAGAAAGTGTCAAAACATGTTTTTCAGCAGAAATAAACATGTTTCTGCAAGTTTGGTCAACCCCATGTAACTTATGGGGCAGTAACAGCTCACTTTTCAAAACGTGTTTTTCAGCCCGAAATAAACGCGTTTTTTCAGACTTCAGAATTCCAATGTAACTGCAAGGCTCAGAAGAGCCCACACACTCAGGTCTTAACCACAGTGTGCTGAAAGTGTCAAAACGTGTTTTTCAGCAGAAATAAACATGTTTCTGCAAGTTTGGTCAACCCCATGTAACTTATGGGGCAGTAACAGCTCACTTTTCAAAACGTGTTTTTCAGCCCGAAATAAACGCGTTTTTTCAGACTTCAGAATTCCAATGTAACTGCAAGGCTCAGAAGAGCCCACACACTCAGGTCTTAACCCCAGTGTGCTGAAAGTGTCAAAACGTGTTTTTCAGCAGAAATAAACATGTTTCTGCAAGTTTGGTCAACCCCATGTAACTTATGGGGCAGTAACAGCACACTTTTCAAAACGTGTTTTTCAGCCCGAAATAAACGTGTTTTTTCATTCAGCTGTATCCCTATGTAACTGCAAGGCTTAAAAGAGCCCACACACTCAGCTCTTAACCCCAGTGTGCAGAAAGTGTCAAAACATGTTTTTCAGCAGAAATAAACATGTTTCTGCAAGTTTGGTCAACCCCATGTAACTTATGGGGCAGTAACAGCTCACTTTTCAAAACGTGTTTTTCAGCCCGAAATAAACGCGTTTTTTCAGACTTCAGAATTCCAATGTAACTGCAAGGCTCAGAAGAGCCCACACACTCAGGTCTTAACCCCAGTGTGCTGAAAGTGTCAAAACGTGTTTTTCAGCAGAAATAAACATGTTTCTGCAAGTTTGGTCAACCCCATGTAACTTATGGGGCAGTAACAGCACACTTTTCAAAACGTGTTTTTCAGCCCGAAATAAACGTGTTTTTTCAGACAGCTGTGTCCCTATGTAACTGCAAGGCTCAGAAGAGCCCACACACTCAGCTCTTAACCCCAGTGTGCTGAATGTGTCAAAACGTGTTTTTCAGCAGAAATAAACATGTTTCTGCAAGTTTGGTCAACCCCATGTAACTTATGGGGCAGTAACAGCTCACTTTTCAAAACGTGTTTTTCAGCCCGAAATAAACGCGTTTTTTCAGACTTCAGAATTCCAATGTAACTGCAAGGCTCAGAAGAGCCCACACACTCAGCTCTTAACCCCAGTGTGCAGAAAGTGCCAAAACGTGTTTTTCAGCAGAAATAAACATGTTTCTGCAAGTTTGGTCAACCCCATATAAGTTATGGGGCAGTAACAGCAGACTTTTCAAAACGTGTTTTTCAGCCCGAAATAAACGCGTTTTTTCAGACAGCTGTATCCCTATGTAACTGCAAGGCTCAGAAGAGCCCACACACTCAGGTCTTAACCTCAGTGTGCTGAAAGTGTCAAAACGTGTTTTTCAGCAGAAATAAACATGTTTCTGCAAGTTTGGTCACCCCCATGTAAGTTATGGGGCAGTAACAGCACACTTTTCAAAACGTGTTTTTCAGCCCGAAATAAACGCGTTTTTTCAGACAGCTGTATCCCTATGTAACTGCAAGGCTCAGAAGAGCGTACACACTCAGGTCTTAACCCCAGTGTGATAAAAGTGTCAAAACGTGTTTTTCAGCAGAAATAAACATGTTTCTGCAAGTTTGGTCAACCCCATGTAAGTTATGGGGCAGTAACAGCACACTTTTCAAAACGTGTTTTTCAGCCCGAAATAAACGCGTTTTTTCAGGCAGCTGTATCCCTATGTAACTGCAAGGCTCAGAAGACCCCACACACTCAGCTCTTAACCCCAGTGTGCTGAATGTGTCAAAACATGTTTTTCAGCAGAAATAAACATGTTTCTGCAAGTTTGGTCAACCCCATGTAAGTTATGGGGCAGTAACAGCACACTTTTCAAAACGTGTTTTTCAGCCCGAAATAAACGCGTTTTTTCAGACAGCTGTATCCCAATGTAACTGCAAGGCTCAGAAGAGCCCACACACTCAGGTCTTAACCTCAGTGTGCTGAAAGTGTCAAAACGTGTTTTTCAGCAGAAATAAACATGTTTCTGCAAGTTTGGTCACCCCCATGTAAGATATGGGGCAGTAACAGCACACTTTTCAAAACGTGTTTTTCAGCCCGAAATAAACGCGTTTTTCAGACAGCTGTATCCCTATGTAACTGCAAGGCTCAGAAGAGCCCACACACTCAGCTCTTAACCCCAGTGTGCTGAAAGTGTCAAAACGTGTTTTTCAGCAGAAATAAACATGTTTCTGCAAGTTTGGTCAACCCCATGTAACTTATTGGGCAGTAACAGCTCACTTTTCAAAACGTGTTTTTCAGCCCGAAATAAACTCATTTTTTCAGACTTCAGAATTCCAATGTAACTGCAAGGCTCAGAAGAGCCCACACACTCAGCTCTTAACCCCAGTGTGCAGAAAGTGCCAAAACGTGTTTTTCAGCAGAAATAAACATGTTTCTGCAAGTTTGGTCAACCCCATGTAAGTTATGGGGCAGTAACAGCTCACTTTTCAAAACGTGTTTTTCAGCCCGAAATAAACGCGTTTTTTCAGACAGCTGTATCCCTATGTAACTGCAAGGCTCAGAAGAGCCCACACACTCAGCTCTTAACCCCAGTGTGCTGAAAGTGTCAAAACGTGTTTTTCAGCAGAAATAAACATGTTTCTGCAAGTTTGGTCAACCCCATGTAAGTTATGGGGCAGTAACAGCACACTTTTCAAAACGTGTTTTTCAGCCCGAAATAAACGCGTTTTTTCAGACTTCAGAATTGCAATGTAACTGCGAGGCTCAGAAGAGCCCACACACTCGGCTCTTAACCCCAGTGTGCTGAAAGTGTCAAAACATGTTTTTCAGCAGAAATAAACATGTTTCTGCAAGTTTGGTCAACCCCATGTAACTTATGGGGCAGTAACAGCTCACTTTTCAAAACGTGTTTTTCAGCCCGAAATAAACGTGTTTTTTCAGACTTCAGAATTCCAATGTAACTGCAAGGCTCAGAAGAGCCCACACACTCAGGTCTTAACCCCAGTGTGCTGAAAGTGTCAAAACATGTTTTTCAGCAGAAATAAACATGTTTCTGCAAGTTTGGTCAACCCCATGTAAGTTATGGGGCAGTAACAGCACACTTTTCAAAACGTGTTTTTCAGCCCGAAATAAACGCGTTTTTTCAGACAGCTGTGTCCCTATGTAACTGCAAGGCTCAGAAGAGCCCACACACTCAGCTCTTAACCCCAGTGTGCTGAATGTGTCAAAACGTGTTTTTCAGCAGAAATAAACATGTTTCTGCAAGTTTGGTCAACCCCATGTAACTTATGGGGCAGTAACAGCTCACTTTTCAAAACGTGTTTTTCAGCCCGAAATAAACGCGTTTTTTCAGACTTCAGAATTCCAATGTAAGTGCAAGGCTCAGAAGAGCCCACACACTCAGCTCTTAAAACCAGTGTGCTGAAAGTGTCAGAACGTGTTTTTCAGAAGAAATAAACATGTTTCTGCAAGTTTGGTCAACCCCATGTAAGTTATGGGGCAGTAACAGCACACTTTTCAAAACGTGTTTTTCAGGCCGAAATAAACGCGTTTTTTTAGACTTCAGAATTCCAATGTAACTGCAAGGCTCAGAAGAGCCCACACACTCAGCTCTTAACCCCAGTGTGCTGAAAGTGTCAGAACGTGTTTTTCAGCAGAAATAAACATGTTTCTGCAAGTTTGGTCATCCCCATGTAAGTTATGTGGCAGTAATGGCACACTTTTCAAAACGTGTTTTTCAGCCCTAAATAAACGCGTTTTTTCAGACTTCAGAATTCCAATGTAACTGCAAGGCTCAGAAGAGCCCACACACTCAGCTCTTAACCCCAGTGTGCTGAAAGTGTCAGAACGTGTTTTTCAGCAGAAATAAACATGTTCCTGCAAGTTTGGTCACCCCCATGTAAGTTATGGGGCAGTAACAGCACACTTTTCAAAACGTGTTTTTCAGCCCGAAATAAACGCATTTTTCAGACTTCAGTTTCCCAATGTAAGTGCAAGGCTCAGAAGAGCCCACACACTCAGCTCTTAAAACCAGTGTGCTGAAAGTGTCAGAACGTGTTTTTCAGAAGAAATAAACATGTTTCTGCAAGTTTGGTCAACCCCATGTAAGTTATGGGGCAGTAACAGCACACTTTTCAAAACGTGTTTTTCAGCCCGAAATAAACGCGTTTTTTCAGACTTCAGAATTCCAATGTAACTGCAAGGCTCAGAAGAGCCCACACACTCAGCTCTTAACCCCAGTGTGCTGAAAGTGTCAGAACGTGTTTTTCAGCAGAAATAAACATGTTTCTGCAAGATTGGTCATCCCCATGTAAGTTATGTGGCAGTAATGGCACACTTTTCAAAACGTGTTTTTCAGCCCGAAATAAACGCGTTTTTTCAGACTTCAGAATTCCAATGTAACTGCAAGGCTCAGAAGAGCCCACACACTCAGCTCTTAACCCCAGTGTGCTGAAAGTGTCAGAACGTGTTTTTCAGCAGAAATAAACATGTTTCTGCAAGTTTGGTCAACCCCATGTAACTTATGGGGCAGTAACAGCTCACTTTTCAAAACGTGTTTTTCAGCCCGAAATAAACGCGTTTTTTCAGACAGCTGTATCCCTATGTAACTGCAAGGCTCAGAAGAGCCCACACACTCAGCTCTTAACCCCAGTGTGCTGAAAGTGTCAAAACGTGTTTTTCAGCAGAAATAAACATGTTTCTGCAAGTTTGGTCACCCCCATGTAAGTTATGGGGCAGTAACAGCACACTTTTCAAAACGTGTTTTTCAGCCCGAAATAAACGCGTTTTTTCAGACAGCTGTATCCCTATGTAACTGCAAGGCTCAGAAGAGCGTACACACTCAGGTCTTAACCCCAGTGTGATAAAAGTGTCAAAACGTGTTTTTCAGCAGAAATAAACATGTTTCTGCAAGTTTGGTCAACCCCATGTAAGTTATGGGGCAGTAACAGCAGACTTTTCAAAACGTGTTTTTCAGCCCGAAATAAACGCGTTTTTTCAGACAGCTGTATCCCTATGTAACTGCAAGGCTCAGAAGAGCCCACACACTCAGGTCTTAACCTCAGTGTGCTGAAAGTGTCAAAACGTGTTTTTCAGCAGAAATAAACATGTTTCTGCAAGTTTGGTCACCCCCATGTAAGTTATGGGGCAGTAACAGCACACTTTTCAAAACGTGTTTTTCAGCCCGAAATAAACGCGTTTTTTCAGACAGCTGTATCCCTATGTAACTGCAAGGCTCAGAAGAGCGTACACACTCAGGTCTTAACCCCAGTGTGATAAAAGTGTCAAAACGTGTTTTTCAGCAGAAATAAACATGTTTCTGCAAGTTTGGTCAACCCCATGTAAGTTATGGGGCAGTAACAGCACACTTTTCAAAACGTGTTTTTCAGCCCGAAATAAACGCGTTTTTTCAGGCAGCTGTATCCCTATGTAACTGCAAGGCTCAGAAGACCCCACACACTCAGCTCTTAACCCCAGTGTGCTGAATGTGTCAAAACATGTTTTTCAGCAGAAATAAACATGTTTCTGCAAGTTTGGTCAACCCCATGTAAGTTATGGGGCAGTAACAGCACACTTTTCAAAACGTGTTTTTCAGCCCGAAATAAACGCGTTTTTTCAGACAGCTGTATCCCTATGTAACTGCAAGGCTCAGAAGAGCCCACACACTCAGGTCTTAACCTCAGTGTGCTGAAAGTGTCAAAACGTGTTTTTCAGCAGAAATAAACATGTTTCTGCAAGTTTGGTCACCCCCATGTAAGATATGGGGCAGTAACAGCACACTTTTCAAAACGTGTTTTTCAGCCCGAAATAAACGCGTTTTTCAGACAGCTGTATCCCTATGTAACTGCAAGGCTCAGAAGAGCCCACACACTCAGCTCTTAACCCCAGTGTGCTGAAAGTGTCAAAACGTGTTTTTCAGCAGAAATAAACATGTTTCTGCAAGTTTGGTCAACCCCATGTAACTTATGGGGCAGTAACAGCTCACTTTTCAAAACGTGTTTTTCAGCCCGAAATAAACTCATTTTTTCAGACTTCAGAATTCCAATGTAACTGCAAGGCTCAGAAGAGCCCACACACTCAGCTCTTAACCCCAGTGTGCAGAAAGTGCCAAAACGTGTTTTTCAGCAGAAATAAACATGTTTCTGCAAGTTTGGTCAACCCCATGTAAGTTATGGGGCAGTAACAGCTCACTTTTCAAAACGTGTTTTTCAGCCCGAAATAAACGCGTTTTTTCAGACAGCTGTATCCCTATGTAACTGCAAGGCTCAGAAGAGCCCACACACTCAGCTCTTAACCCCAGTGTGCTGAAAGTGTCAAAACGTGTTTTTCAGCAGAAATAAACATGTTTCTGCAAGTTTGGTCAACCCCATGTAAGTTATGGGGCAGTAACAGCACACTTTTCAAAACGTGTTTTTCAGCCCGAAATAAACGCGTTTTTTCAGACTTCAGAATTGCAATGTAACTGCGAGGCTCAGAAGAGCCCACACACTCGGCTCTTAACCCCAGTGTGCTGAAAGTGTCAAAACATGTTTTTCAGCAGAAATAAACATGTTTCTGCAAGTTTGGTCAACCCCATGTAACTTATGGGGCAGTAACAGCTCACTTTTCAAAACGTGTTTTTCAGCCCGAAATAAACGTGTTTTTTCAGACTTCAGAATTCCAATGTAACTGCAAGGCTCAGAAGAGCCCACACACTCAGGTCTTAACCCCAGTGTGCTGAAAGTGTCAAAACGTGTTTTTCAGCAGAAATAAACATGTTTCTGCAAGTTTGGTCAACCCCATGTAAGTTATGGGGCAGTAACAGCACACTTTTCAAAACGTGTTTTTCAGCCCGAAATAAACGCGTTTTTTCAGACAGCTGTGTCCCTATGTAACTGCAAGGCTCAGAAGAGCCCACACACTCAGCTCTTAACCCCAGTGTGCTGAATGTGTCAAAACGTGTTTTTCAGCAGAAATAAACATGTTTCTGCAAGTTTGGTCAACCCCATGTAACTTATGGGGCAGTAACAGCTCACTTTTCAAAACGTGTTTTTCAGCCCGAAATAAACGCGTTTTTTCAGACTTCAGAATTCCAATGTAAGTGCAAGGCTCAGAAGAGCCCACACACTCAGCTCTTAAAACCAGTGTGCTGAAAGTGTCAGAACGTGTTTTTCAGAAGAAATAAACATGTTTCTGCAAGTTTGGTCAACCCGATGTAAGTTATGGGGCAGTAACAGCACACTTTTCAAAACGTGTTTTTCAGGCCGAAATAAACGCGTTTTTTTAGACTTCAGAATTCCAATGTAACTGCAAGGCTCAGAAGAGCCCACACACTCAGCTCTTAACCCCAGTGTGCTGAAAGTGTCAGAACGTGTTTTTCAGCAGAAATAAACATGTTTCTGCAAGTTTGGTCATCCCCATGTAAGTTATGTGGCAGTAATGGCACACTTTTCAAAACGTGTTTTTCAGCCCTAAATAAACGCGTTTTTTCAGACTTCAGAATTCCAATGTAACTGCAAGGCTCAGAAGAGCCCACACACTCAGCTCTTAACCCCAGTGTGCTGAAAGTGTCAGAACGTGTTTTTCAGCAGAAATAAACATGTTTCTGCAAGTTTGGTCACCCCCATGTAAGTTATGGGGCAGTAACAGCACACTTTTCAAAACGTGTTTTTCAGCCCGAAATAAACGCATTTTTCAGACTTCAGTTTCCCAATGTAAGTGCAAGGCTCAGAAGAGCCCACACACTCAGCTCTTAAAAAAAGTGTGCTGAAAGTGTCAGAACGTGTTTTTCAGAAGAAATAAACATGTTTCTGCAAGTTTGGTCAACCCCATGTAAGTTATGGGGCAGTAACAGCACACTTTTCAAAACGTGTTTTTCAGCCCGAAATAAACGCGTTTTTTCAGACTTCAGAATTCCAATGTAACTGCAAGGCTCAGAAGAGCCCACACACTCAGCTCTTAACCCCAGTGTGCTGAAAGTGTCAGAACGTGTTTTTCAGCAGAAATAAACATGTTTCTGCAAGATTGGTCATCCCCATGTAAGTTATGTGGCAGTAATGGCACACTTTTCAAAACGTGTTTTTCAGCCCGAAATAAACGCGTTTTTTCAGACTTCAGAATTCCAATGTAACTGCAAGGCTCAGAAGAGCCCACACACTCAGCTCTTAACCCCAGTGTGCTGAAAGTGTCAGAACGTGTTTTTCAGCAGAAATAAACATGTTTCTGCAAGTTTGGTCAACCCCATGTAACTTATGGGGCAGTAACAGCTCACTTTTCAAAACGTGTTTTTCAGCCCGAAATAAACGCGTTTTTTCAGACAGCTGTATCCCTATGTAACTGCAAGGCTCAGAAGAGCCCACACACTCAGCTCTTAACCCCAGTGTGCTGAAAGTGTCAAAACGTGTTTTTCAGCAGAAATAAACATGTTTCTGCAAGTTTGGTCACCCCCATGTAAGTTATGGGGCAGTAACAGCACACTTTTCAAAACATGTTTTTCAGCCCGAAATAAACGCGTTTTTTCAGACAGCTGTATCCCTATGTAACTGCAAGGCTCAGAAGAGCGTACACACTCAGGTCTTAACCCCAGTGTGATAAAAGTGTCAAAACGTGTTTTTCAGCAGAAATAAACATGTTTCTGCAAGTTTGGTCACCCCCATGTAAGTTATGGGGCAGTAACAGCACACTTTTCAAAACGTGTTTTTCAGCCCGAAATAAACGTGTTTTTTCAGACTTCAGAATTCCAATGTAACTGCAAGGCTCAGAAGAGCCCACACACTCAGCTCTTAACCCCAGTGTGCTGAAAGTGTCAAAACGTGTTTTTCAGCAGAAATAAACATGTTTCTGCAAGTTTGGTCAACCCCATGTAACTTATGGGGCAGTAACAGCTCACTTTTCAAAACGTTTTTTTCAGCCCGAAATAAATGCGTTTTTTCAGACTTCAGAATTCCAATGTAACTGCAAGGCTCAGAAGAGCCCACACACTCAGGTCTTAACCCCAGTGTGCTGAAAGTGTCAGAACGTGTTTTTCAGCAGAAATAAACATGTTTCTGCAAGTTTGGTCACCCCCATGTAAGTTATGGGGCAGTAACAGCACACTTTTCAAAACGTGTTTTTCAGCCCGAAATAAACGCATTTTTCAGACTTCAGTTTCCCAATGTAAGTGCAAGGCTCAGAAGAGCCCACACACTCAGCTCTTAAAACCAGTGTGCTGAAAGTGTCAGAACGTGTTTTTCAGAAGAAATAAACATGTTTCTGCAAGTTTGGTCAACCCCATGTAAGTTATGGGGCAGTAACAGCACACTTTTCAAAACGTGTTTTTCAGCCCGAAATAAACGCGTTTTTTCAGACTTCAGAATTCCAATGTAACTGCAAGGCTCAGAAGAGCCCACACACTCAGCTCTTAACCCCAGTGTGCTGAAAGTGTCAGAACGTGTTTTTCAGCAGAAATAAACATGTTTCTGCAAGATTGGTCATCCCCATGTAAGTTATGTGGCAGTAATGGCACACTTTTCAAAACGTGTTTTTCAGCCCGAAATAAACGCGTTTTTTCAGACTTCAGAATTCCAATGTAACTGCAAGGCTCAGAAGAGCCCACACACTCAGCTCTTAACCCCAGTGTGCTGAAAGTGTCAGAACGTGTTTTTCAGCAGAAATAAACATGTTTCTGCAAGTTTGGTCAACCCCATGTAACTTATGGGGCAGTAACAGCTCACTTTTCAAAACGTGTTTTTCAGCCCGAAATAAACGCGTTTTTTCAGACAGCTGTATCCCTATGTAACTGCAAGGCTCAGAAGAGCCCACACACTCAGGTCTTAACCTCAGTGTGCTGAAAGTGTCAAAACGTGTTTTTCAGCAGAAATAAACATGTTTCTGCAAGTTTGGTCACCCCCATGTAAGTTATGGGGCAGTAACAGCACACTTTTCAAAACGTGTTTTTCAGCCCGAAATAAACGCGTTTTTTCAGACAGCTGTATCCCTATGTAACTGCAAGGCTCAGAAGAGCGTACACACTGAGGTCTTAACCCCAGTGTGATAAAAGTGTCAAAACGTGTTTTTCAGCAGAAATAAACATGTTTCTGCAAGTTTGGTCAACCCCATGTAAGTTATGGGGCAGTAACAGCACACTTTTCAAAACGTGTTTTTCAGCCCGAAATAAACGCGTTTTTTCAGGCAGCTGTATCCCTATGTAACTGCAAGGCTCAGAAGACCCCACACACTCAGCTCTTAACCCCAGTGTGCTGAATGTGTCAAAACGTGTTTTTCAGCAGAAATAAACATGTTTCTGCAAGTTTGGTCACCCCCATGTAAGTTATGGGGCAGTAACAGCTCACTTTTCAAAACGTGTTTTTCAGCCCGAAATAAACGCGTTTTTTCAGACTTCAGAATTCCAATGTAACTGCAAGGCTCAGAAGAGCCCACACACTCAGCTCTTAACCCCAGTGTGCAGAAAGTGCCAAAACGTGTTTTTCAGCAGAAATAAACATGTTTCTGCAAGTTTGGTCAACCCCATGTAAGTTATGGGGCAGTAACAGCACACTTTTCAAAACGTGTTTTTCAGCCCGAAATAAACGCGTTTTTTCAGACAGCTGTATCCCTATGTAACTGCAAGGCTCAGAAGAGCCCACACACTCAGGTCTTAACCTCAGTGTGCTGAAAGTGTCAAAACGTGTTTTTCAGCAGAAATAAACATGTTTCTGCAAGTTTGGTCACCCCCATGTAAGATATGGGGCAGTAACAGCACACTTTTCAAAACGTGTTTTTCAGCCCGAAATAAACGCGTTTTTCAGACAGCTGTATCCCTATGTAACTGCAAGGCTCAGAAGAGCCCACACACTCAGCTCTTAACCCCAGTGTGCTGAAAGTGTCAAAACGTGTTTTTCAGCAGAAATAAACATGTTTCTGCAAGTTTGGTCAACCCCATGTAACTTATGGGGCAGTAACAGCTCACTTTTCAAAACGTGTTTTTCAGCCCGAAATAAACTCATTTTTTCAGACTTCAGAATTCCAATGTAACTGCAAGGCTCAGAAGAGCCCACACACTCAGCTCTTAACCCCAGTGTGCAGAAAGTGCCAAAACGTGTTTTTCAGCAGAAATAAACATGTTTCTGCAAGTTTGGTCAACCCCATGTAAGTTATGGGGCAGTAACAGCTCACTTTTCAAAACGTGTTTTTCAGCCCGAAATAAACGCGTTTTTTCAGACAGCTGTATCCCTTTGTAACTGCAAGGCTCAGAAGAGCCCACACACTCAGCTCTTAACCCCAGTGTGCTGAAAGTGTCAAAACGTGTTTTTCAGCAGAAATAAACATGTTTCTGCAAGTTTGGTCAACCCCATGTAAGTTATGGGGCAGTAACAGCACACTTTTCAAAACGTGTTTTTCAGCCCGAAATAAACGCGTTTTTTCAGACTTCAGAATTGCAATGTAACTGCGAGGCTCAGAAGAGCCCACACACTCGGCTCTTAACCCCAGTGTGCTGAAAGTGTCAAAACATGTTTTTCAGCAGAAATAAACATGTTTCTGCAAGTTTGGTCAACCCCATGTAACTTATGGGGCAGTAACAGCTCACTTTTCAAAACGTGTTTTTCAGCCCGAAATAAACGTGTTTTTTCAGACTTCAGAATTCCAATGTAACTGCAAGGCTCAGAAGAGCCCACACACTCAGGTCTTAACCCCAGTGTGCTGAAAGTGTCAAAACGTGTTTTTCAGCAGAAATAAACATGTTTCTGCAAGTTTGGTCAACCCCATGTAAGTTATGGGGCAGTAACAGCACACTTTTCAAAACGTGTTTTTCAGCCCGAAATAAACGCGTTTTTTCAGACAGCTGTGTCCCTATGTAACTGCAAGGCTCAGAAGAGCCCACACACTCAGCTCTTAACCCCAGTGTGCTGAAAGTGTCAAAACGTGTTTTTCAGCAGAAATAAACATGTTTCTGCAAGTTTGGTCAACCCCATGTAAGTTATGGGGCAGTAACAGCACACTTTTCAAAACGTGTTTTTCAGCCCGAAATAAACGCGTTTTTTCATTCAGCTGTATCCCTATGTAACTGGAAGGCTTAAAAGAGCCCACACACTCAGCTCTTAACCCCAGTGTGCAGAAAGTGTCAAAACATGTTTTTCAGCAGAAATAAACATGTTTCTGAAAGTTTGGTCAACCCCATGTAACTTATGGGGCAGTAACAGCTCACTTTTCAAAACGTGTTTTTCAGCCCGAAATAAACGCGTTTTTTCAGACTTCAGAATTCCAATGTAACTGCAAGGCTCAGAAGAGCCCACACACTCAGGTCTTAACCCCAGTGTGCTGAAAGTGTCAAAACGTGTTTTTCAGCAGAAATAAACATGTTTCTGCAAGTTTGGTCAACCCCATGTAACTTATGGGGCAGTAACAGCACACTTTTCAAAACGTGTTTTTCAGCCCGAAATAAACGCGTTTTTTCATTCAGCTGTATCCCTATGTAACTGCAAGGCTTAAAAGAGCCCACACACTCAGCTCTTAACCCCAGTGTGCAGAAAGTGTCAAAACATGTTTTTCAGCAGAAATAAACATGTTTCTGCAAGTTTGGTCAACCCCATGTAACTTATGGGGCAGTAACAGCTCACTTTTCAAAACGTGTTTTTCAGCCCGAAATAAACGCGTTTTTTCAGACTTCAGAATTCCAATGTAACTGCAAGGCTCAGAAGAGCCCACACACTCAGGTCTTAACCACAGTGTGCTGAAAGTGTCAAAACGTGTTTTTCAGCAGAAATAAACATGTTTCTGCAAGTTTGGTCAACCCCATGTAACTTATGGGGCAGTAACAGCTCACTTTTCAAAACGTGTTTTTCAGCCCGAAATAAACGCGTTTTTTCAGACTTCAGAATTCCAATGTAACTGCAAGGCTCAGAAGAGCCCACACACTCAGGTCTTAACCCCAGTGTGCTGAAAGTGTCAAAACGTGTTTTTCAGCAGAAATAAACATGTTTCTGCAAGTTTGGTCAACCCCATGTAACTTATGGGGCAGTAACAGCACACTTTTCAAAACGTGTTTTTCAGCCCGAAATAAACGTGTTTTTTCATTCAGCTGTATCCCTATGTAACTGCAAGGCTTAAAAGAGCCCACACACTCAGCTCTTAACCCCAGTGTGCAGAAAGTGTCAAAACATGTTTTTCAGCAGAAATAAACATGTTTCTGCAAGTTTGGTCAACCCCATGTAACTTATGGGGCAGTAACAGCTCACTTTTCAAAACGTGTTTTTCAGCCCGAAATAAACGCGTTTTTTCAGACTTCAGAATTCCAATGTAACTGCAAGGCTCAGAAGAGCCCACACACTCAGGTCTTAACCCCAGTGTGCTGAAAGTGTCAAAACGTGTTTTTCAGCAGAAATAAACATGTTTCTGCAAGTTTGGTCAACCCCATGTAACTTATGGGGCAGTAACAGCACACTTTTCAAAACGTGTTTTTCAGCCCGAAATAAACGTGTTTTTTCAGACAGCTGTGTCCCTATGTAACTGCAAGGCTCAGAAGAGCCCACACACTCAGCTCTTAACCCCAGTGTGCTGAATGTGTCAAAACGTGTTTTTCAGCAGAAATAAACATGTTTCTGCAAGTTTGGTCAACCCCATGTAACTTATGGGGCAGTAACAGCTCACTTTTCAAAACGTGTTTTTCAGCCCGAAATAAACGCGTTTTTTCAGACTTCAGAATTCCAATGTAACTGCAAGGCTCAGAAGAGCCCACACACTCAGCTCTTAACCCCAGTGTGCAGAAAGTGCCAAAACGTGTTTTTCAGCAGAAATAAACATGTTTCTGCAAGTTTGGTCAACCCCATATAAGTTATGGGGCAGTAACAGCAGACTTTTCAAAACGTGTTTTTCAGCCCGAAATAAACGCGTTTTTTCAGACAGCTGTATCCCTATGTAACTGCAAGGCTCAGAAGAGCCCACACACTCAGGTCTTAACCTCAGTGTGCTGAAAGTGTCAAAACGTGTTTTTCAGCAGAAATAAACATGTTTCTGCAAGTTTGGTCACCCCCATGTAAGTTATGGGGCAGTAACAGCACACTTTTCAAAACGTGTTTTTCAGCCCGAAATAAACGCGTTTTTTCAGACAGCTGTATCCCTATGTAACTGCAAGGCTCAGAAGAGCGTACACACTCAGGTCTTAACCCCAGTGTGATAAAAGTGTCAAAACGTGTTTTTCAGCAGAAATAAACATGTTTCTGCAAGTTTGGTCAACCCCATGTAAGTTATGGGGCAGTAACAGCACACTTTTCAAAACGTGTTTTTCAGCCCGAAATAAACGCGTTTTTTCAGGCAGCTATATCCCTATGTAACTGCAAGGCTCAGAAGACCCCACACACTCAGCTCTTAACCCCAGTGTGCTGAATGTGTCAAAACATGTTTTTCAGCAGAAATAAACATGTTTCTGCAAGTTTGGTCAACCCCATGTAAGTTATGGGGCAGTAACAGCACACTTTTCAAAACGTGTTTTTCAGCCCGAAATAAACGCGTTTTTTCAGACAGCTGTATCCCTATGTAACTGCAAGGCTCAGAAGAGCCCACACACTCAGGTCTTAACCTCAGTGTGCTGAAAGTGTCAAAACGTGTTTTTCAGCAGAAATAAACATGTTTCTGCAAGTTTGGTCACCCCCATGTAAGATATGGGGCAGTAACAGCACACTTTTCAAAACGTGTTTTTCAGCCGGAAATAAACGCGTTTTTCAGACAGCTGTATCCCTATGTAACTGCAAGGCTCAGAAGAGCCCACACACTCAGCTCTTAACCCCAGTGTGCTGAAAGTGTCAAAACGTGTTTTTCAGCAGAAATAAACATGTTTCTGCAAGTTTGGTCAACCCCATGTAACTTATGGGGCAGTAACAGCTCACTTTTCAAAACGTGTTTTTCAGCCCGAAATAAACTCATTTTTTCAGACTTCAGAATTCCAATGTAACTGCAAGGCTCAGAAGAGCCCACACACTCAGCTCTTAACCCCAGTGTGCAGAAAGTGCCAAAACGTGTTTTTCAGCAGAAATAAACATGTTTCTGCAAGTTTGGTCAACCCCATGTAAGTTATGGGGCAGTAACAGCTCACTTTTCAAAACGTGTTTTTCAGCCCGAAATAAACGCGTTTTTTCAGACAGCTGTATCCCTATGTAACTGCAAGGCTCAGAAGAGCCCACACACTCAGCTCTTAACCCCAGTGTGCTGAAAGTGTCAAAACGTGTTTTTCAGCAGAAATAAACATGTTTCTGCAAGTTTGGTCAACCCCATGTAAGTTATGGGGCAGTAACAGCACACTTTTCAAAACGTGTTTTTCAGCCCGAAATAAACGCGTTTTTTCAGACAGCTGTATCCCTATGTAACTGCAAGGCTCAGAAGAGCGTACACACTCAGGTCTTAACCCCAGTGTGATAAAAGTGTCAAAACGTGTTTTTCAGCAGAAATAAACATGTTTCTGCAAGTTTGGTCAACCCCATGTAAGTTATGGGGCAGTAACAGCACACTTTTCAAAACGTGTTTTTCAGCCCGAAATAAACGCGTTTTTTCAGGCAGCTATATCCCTATGTAACTGCAAGGCTCAGAAGACCCCACACACTCAGCTCTTAACCCCAGTGTGCTGAATGTGTCAAAACATGTTTTTCAGCAGAAATAAACATGTTTCTGCAAGTTTGGTCAACCCCATGTAAGTTATGGGGCAGTAACAGCACACTTTTCAAAACGTGTTTTTCAGCCCGAAATAAACGCGTTTTTTCAGACAGCTGTATCCCTATGTAACTGCAAGGCTCAGAAGAGCCCACACACTCAGGTCTTAACCTCAGTGTGCTGAAAGTGTCAAAACGTGTTTTTCAGCAGAAATAAACATGTTTCTGCAAGTTTGGTCACCCCCATGTAAGATATGGGGCAGTAACAGCACACTTTTCAAAACGTGTTTTTCAGCCGGAAATAAACGCGTTTTTCAGACAGCTGTATCCCTATGTAACTGCAAGGCTCAGAAGAGCCCACACACTCAGCTCTTAACCCCAGTGTGCTGAAAGTGTCAAAACGTGTTTTTCAGCAGAAATAAACATGTTTCTGCAAGTTTGGTCAACCCCATGTAACTTATGGGGCAGTAACAGCTCACTTTTCAAAACGTGTTTTTCAGCCCGAAATAAACTCATTTTTTCAGACTTCAGAATTCCAATGTAACTGCAAGGCTCAGAAGAGCCCACACACTCAGCTCTTAACCCCAGTGTGCAGAAAGTGCCAAAACGTGTTTTTCAGCAGAAATAAACATGTTTCTGCAAGTTTGGTCAACCCCATGTAAGTTATGGGGCAGTAACAGCTCACTTTTCAAAACGTGTTTTTCAGCCCGAAATAAACGCGTTTTTTCAGACAGCTGTATCCCTATGTAACTGCAAGGCTCAGAAGAGCCCACACACTCAGCTCTTAACCCCAGTGTGCTGAAAGTGTCAAAACGTGTTTTTCAGCAGAAATAAACATGTTTCTGCAAGTTTGGTCAACCCCATGTAAGTTATGGGGCAGTAACAGCACACTTTTCAAAACGTGTTTTTCAGCCCGAAATAAACGCGTTTTTTCAGACTTCAGAATTGCAATGTAACTGCGAGGCTCAGAAGAGCCCACACACTCGGCTCTTAACCCCAGTGTGCTGAAAGTGTCAAAACATGTTTTTCAGCAGAAATAAACATGTTTCTGCAAGTTTGGTCAACCCCATGTAACTTATGGGGCAGTAACAGCTCACTTTTCAAAACGTGTTTTTCAGCCCGAAATAAACGTGTTTTTTCAGACTTCAGAATTCCAATGTAACTGCAAGGCTCAGAAGAGCCCACACACTCAGGTCTTAACCCCAGTGTGCTGAAAGTGTCAAAACGTGTTTTTCAGCAGAAATAAACATGTTTCTGCAAGTTTGGTCAACCCCATGTAACTTATGGGGCAGTAACAGCTCACTTTTCAAAACGTGTTTTTCAGCCCGAAATAAACGCGTTTTTTCAGACTTCAGAATTCCAATGTAAGTGCAAGGCTCAGAAGAGCCCACACACTCAGCTCTTAAAACCAGTGTGCTGAAAGTGTCAGAACGTGTTTTTCAGAAGAAATAAACATGTTTCTGCAAGTTTGGTCAACCCCATGTAAGTTATGGGGCAGTAACAGCACACTTTTCAAAACGTGTTTTTCAGGCCGAAATAAACGCGTTTTTTTAGACTTCAGAATTCCAATGTAACTGCAAGGCTCAGAAGAGCCCACACACTCAGCTCTTAACCCCAGTGTGCTGAAAGTGTCAGAACGTGTTTTTCAGCAGAAATAAACATGTTTCTGCAAGTTTGGTCATCCCCATGTAAGTTATGTGGCAGTAATGGCACACTTTTCAAAACGTGTTTTTCAGCCCTAAATAAACGCGTTTTTTCAGACTTCAGAATTCCAATGTAACTGCAAGGCTCAGAAGAGCCCACACACTCAGCTCTTAACCCCAGTGTGCTGAAAGTGTCAGAACGTGTTTTTCAGCAGAAATAAACATGTTTCTGCAAGTTTGGTCACCCCCATGTAAGTTATGGGGCAGTAACAGCACACTTTTCAAAACGTGTTTTTCAGCCCGAAATAAACGCATTTTTCAGACTTCAGTTTCCCAATGTAAGTGCAAGGCTCAGAAGAGCCCACACACTCAGCTCTTAAAACCAGTGTGCTGAAAGTGTCAGAACGTGTTTTTCAGAAGAAATAAACATGTTTCTGCAAGTTTGGTCAACCCCATGTAAGTTATGGGGCAGTAACAGCACACTTTTCAAAACGTGTTTTTCAGCCCGAAATAAACGCGTTTTTTCAGACTTCAGAATTCCAATGTAACTGCAAGGCTCAGAAGAGCCCACACACTCAGCTCTTAACCCCAGTGTGCTGAAAGTGTCAGAACGTGTTTTTCAGCAGAAATAAACATGTTTCTGCAAGATTGGTCATCCCCATGTAAGTTATGTGGCAGTAATGGCACACTTTTCAAAACGTGTTTTTCAGCCCGAAATAAACGCGTTTTTTCAGACTTCAGAATTCCAATGTAACTGCAAGGCTCAGAAGAGCCCACACACTCAGCTCTTAACCCCAGTGTGCTGAAAGTGTCAGAACGTGTTTTTCAGCAGAAATAAACATGTTTCTGCAAGTTTGGTCAACCCCATGTAACTTATGGGGCAGTAACAGCTCACTTTTCAAAACGTGTTTTTCAGCCCGAAATAAACGCGTTTTTTCAGACAGCTGTATCCCTATGTAACTGCAAGGCTCAGAAGAGCCCACACACTCAGCTCTTAACCCCAGTGTGCTGAAAGTGTCAAAACGTGTTTTTCAGCAGAAATAAACATGTTTCTGCAAGTTTGGTCACCCCCATGTAAGTTATGGGGCAGTAACAGCACACTTTTCAAAACATGTTTTTCAGCCCGAAATAAACGCGTTTTTTCAGACAGCTGTATCCCTATGTAACTGCAAGGCTCAGAAGAGCGTACACACTCAGGTCTTAACCCCAGTGTGATAAAAGTGTCAAAACGTGTTTTTCAGCAGAAATAAACATGTTTCTGCAAGTTTGGTCACCCCCATGTAAGTTATGGGGCAGTAACAGCACACTTTTCAAAACGTGTTTTTCAGCCCGAAATAAACGTGTTTTTTCAGACTTCAGAATTCCAATGTAACTGCAAGGCTCAGAAGAGCCCACACACTCAGCTCTTAACCCCAGTGTGCTGAAAGTGTCAAAACGTGTTTTTCAGCAGAAATAAACATGTTTCTGCAAGTTTGGTCAACCCCATGTAACTTATGGGGCAGTAACAGCTCACTTTTCAAAACGTTTTTTTCAGCCCGAAATAAATGCGTTTTTTCAGACTTCAGAATTCCAATGTAACTGCAAGGCTCAGAAGAGCCCACACACTCAGGTCTTAACCCCAGTGTGCTGAAAGTGTCAGAACGTGTTTTTCAGCAGAAATAAACATGTTTCTGCAAGTTTGGTCACCCCCATGTAAGTTATGGGGCAGTAACAGCACACTTTTCAAAACGTGTTTTTCAGCCCGAAATAAACGCATTTTTCAGACTTCAGTTTCCCAATGTAAGTGCAAGGCTCAGAAGAGCCCACACACTCAGCTCTTAAAACCAGTGTGCTGAAAGTGTCAGAACGTGTTTTTCAGAAGAAATAAACATGTTTCTGCAAGTTTGGTCAACCCCATGTAAGTTATGGGGCAGTAACAGCACACTTTTCAAAACGTGTTTTTCAGCCCGAAATAAACGCGTTTTTTCAGACTTCAGAATTCCAATGTAACTGCAAGGCTCAGAAGAGCCCACACACTCAGCTCTTAACCCCAGTGTGCTGAAAGTGTCAGAACGTGTTTTTCAGCAGAAATAAACATGTTTCTGCAAGATTGGTCATCCCCATGTAAGTTATGTGGCAGTAATGGCACACTTTTCAAAACGTGTTTTTCAGCCCGAAATAAACGCGTTTTTTCAGACTTCAGAATTCCAATGTAACTGCAAGGCTCAGAAGAGCCCACACACTCAGCTCTTAACCCCAGTGTGCTGAAAGTGTCAGAACGTGTTTTTCAGCAGAAATAAACATGTTTCTGCAAGTTTGGTCAACCCCATGTAACTTATGGGGCAGTAACAGCTCACTTTTCAAAACGTGTTTTTCAGCCCGAAATAAACGCGTTTTTTCAGACAGCTGTATCCCTATGTAACTGCAAGGCTCAGAAGAGCCCACACACTCAGGTCTTAACCTCAGTGTGCTGAAAGTGTCAAAACGTGTTTTTCAGCAGAAATAAACATGTTTCTGCAAGTTTGGTCACCCCCATGTAAGTTATGGGGCAGTAACAGCACACTTTTCAAAACGTGTTTTTCAGCCCGAAATAAACGCGTTTTTTCAGACAGCTGTATCCCTATGTAACTGCAAGGCTCAGAAGAGCGTACACACTCAGGTCTTAACCCCAGTGTGATAAAAGTGTCAAAACGTGTTTTTCAGCAGAAATAAACATGTTTCTGCAAGTTTGGTCAACCCCATGTAAGTTATGGGGCAGTAACAGCACACTTTTCAAAACGTGTTTTTCAGCCCGAAATAAACGCGTTTTTTCAGGCAGCTGTATCCCTATGTAACTGCAAGGCTCAGAAGACCCCACACACTCAGCTCTTAACCCCAGTGTGCTGAATGTGTCAAAACGTGTTTTTCAGCAGAAATAAACATGTTTCTGCAAGTTTGGTCACCCCCATGTAAGTTATGGGGCAGTAACAGCTCACTTTTCAAACGTGTTTTTCAGCCCGAAATAAACGCGTTTTTTCAGACTTCAGAATTCCAATGTAACTGCAAGGCTCAGAAGAGCCCACACACTCAGCTCTTAACCCCAGTGTGCAGAAAGTGCCAAAACGTGTTTTTCAGCAGAAATAAACATGTTTCTGCAAGTTTGGTCAACCCCATGTAAGTTATGGGGCAGTAACAGCACACTTTTCAAAACGTGTTTTTCAGCCCGAAATAAACGCGTTTTTTCAGACAGCTGTATCCCTATGTAACTGCAAGGCTCAGAAGAGCCCACACACTCAGGTCTTAACCTCAGTGTGCTGAAAGTGTCAAAACGTGTTTTTCAGCAGAAATAAACATGTTTCTGCAAGTTTGGTCACCCCCATGTAAGATATGGGGCAGTAACAGCACACTTTTCAAAACGTGTTTTTCAGCCCGAAATAAACGCGTTTTTCAGACAGCTGTATCCCTATGTAACTGCAAGGCTCAGAAGAGCCCACACACTCAGCTCTTAACCCCAGTGTGCTGAAAGTGTCAAAACGTGTTTTTCAGCAGAAATAAACATGTTTCTGCAAGTTTGGTCAACCCCATGTAACTTATGGGGCAGTAACAGCTCACTTTTCAAAACGTGTTTTTCAGCCCGAAATAAACTCATTTTTTCAGACTTCAGAATTCCAATGTAACTGCAAGGCTCAGAAGAGCCCACACACTCAGCTCTTAACCCCAGTGTGCAGAAAGTGCCAAAACGTGTTTTTCAGCAGAAATAAACATGTTTCTGCAAGTTTGGTCAACCCCATGTAAGTTATGGGGCAGTAACAGCTCACTTTTCAAAACGTGTTTTTCAGCCCGAAATAAACGCGTTTTTTCAGACAGCTGTATCCCTTTGTAACTGCAAGGCTCAGAAGAGCCCACACACTCAGCTCTTAACCCCAGTGTGCTGAAAGTGTCAAAACGTGTTTTTCAGCAGAAATAAACATGTTTCTGCAAGTTTGGTCAACCCCATGTAAGTTATGGGGCAGTAACAGCACACTTTTCAAAACGTGTTTTTCAGCCCGAAATAAACGCGTTTTTTCAGACTTCAGAATTGCAATGTAACTGCGAGGCTCAGAAGAGCCCACACACTCGGCTCTTAACCCCAGTGTGCTGAAAGTGTCAAAACATGTTTTTCAGCAGAAATAAACATGTTTCTGCAAGTTTGGTCAACCCCATGTAACTTATGGGGCAGTAACAGCTCACTTTTCAAAACGTGTTTTTCAGCCCGAAATAAACGTGTTTTTTCAGACTTCAGAATTCCAATGTAACTGCAAGGCTCAGAAGAGCCCACACACTCAGGTCTTAACCCCAGTGTGCTGAAAGTGTCAAAACGTGTTTTTCAGCAGAAATAAACATGTTTCTGCAAGTTTGGTCAACCCCATGTAAGTTATGGGGCAGTAACAGCACACTTTTCAAAACGTGTTTTTCAGCCCGAAATAAACGCGTTTTTTCAGACAGCTGTGTCCCTATGTAACTGCAAGGCTCAGAAGAGCCCACACACTCAGCTCTTAACCCCAGTGTGCTGAATGTGTCAAAACGTGTTTTTCAGCAGAAATAAACATGTTTCTGCAAGTTTGGTCAACCCCATGTAACTTATGGGGCAGTAACAGCTCACTTTTCAAAACGTGTTTTTCAGCCCGAAATAAACGCGTTTTTTCAGACTTCAGAATTCCAATGTAAGTGCAAGGCTCAGAAGAGCCCACACACTCAGCTCTTAAAACCAGTGTGCTGAAAGTGTCAGAACGTGTTTTTCAGAAGAAATAAACATGTTTCTGCAAGTTTGGTCAACCCCATGTAAGTTATGGGGCAGTAACAGCACACTTTTCAAAACGTGTTTTTCAGGCCGAAATAAACGCGTTTTTTCAGACTTCAGAATTCCAATGTAACTGCAAGGCTCAGAAGAGCCCACACACTCAGCTCTTAACCCCAGTGTGCTGAAAGTGTCAGAACGTGTTTTTCAGCAGAAATAAACATGTTTCTGCAAGTTTGGTCATCCCCATGTAAGTTATGTGGCAGTAATGGCACACTTTTCAAAACGTGTTTTTCAGCCCTAAATAAACGCGTTTTTTCAGACTTCAGAATTCCAATGTAACTGCAAGGCTCAGAAGAGCCCACACACTCAGCTCTTAACCCCAGTGTGCTGAAAGTGTCAGAACGTGTTTTTCAGCAGAAATAAACATGTTTCTGCAAGTTTGGTCACCCCCATGTAAGTTATGGGGCAGTAACAGCACACTTTTCAAAACGTGTTTTTCAGCCCGAAATAAACGCATTTTTCAGACTTCAGTTTCCCAATGTAAGTGCAAGGCTCAGAAGAGCCCACACACTCAGCTCTTAAAACCAGTGTGCTGAAAGTGTCAGAACGTGTTTTTCAGAAGAAATAAACATGTTTCTGCAAGTTTGGTCAACCCCATGTAAGTTATGGGGCAGTAACAGCACACTTTTCAAAACGTGTTTTTCAGCCCGAAATAAACGCGTTTTTTCAGACTTCAGAATTCCAATGTAACTGCAAGGCTCAGAAGAGCCCACACACTCAGCTCTTAACCCCAGTGTGCTGAAAGTGTCAGAACGTGTTTTTCAGCAGAAATAAACATGTTTCTGCAAGATTGGTCATCCCCATGTAAGTTATGTGGCAGTAATGGCACACTTTTCAAAACGTGTTTTTCAGCCCGAAATAAACGCGTTTTTTCAGACTTCAGAATTCCAATGTAACTGCAAGGCTCAGAAGAGCCCACACACTCAGCTCTTAACCCCAGTGTGCAGAAAGTGCCAAAACGTGTTTTTCAGCAGAAATAAACATGTTTCTGCAAGTTTGGTCAACCCCATGTAAGTTATGGGGCAGTAACAGCACACTTTTCAAAACGTGTTTTTCAGCCCGAAATAAACGCGTTTTTTCAGACAGCTGTATCCCTATGTAACTGCAAGGCTCAGAAGAGCCCACACACTCAGCTCTTAACCCCAGTGTGCTGAAAGTGTCAAAACGTGTTTTTCAGCAGAAATAAACATGTTTCTGCAAGTTTGGTCAACCCCATGTAAGTTATGGGGCAGTAACAGCACACTTTTCAAAACGTGTTTTTCAGCCCGAAATAAACGCGTTTTTTCATTCAGCTGTATCCCTATGTAACTGGAAGGCTTAAAAGAGCCCACACACTCAGCTCTTAACCCCAGTGTGCAGAAAGTGTCAAAACATGTTTTTCAGCAGAAATAAACATGTTTCTGCAAGTTTGGTCAACCCCATGTAACTTATGGGGCAGTAACAGCTCACTTTTCAAAACGTGTTTTTCAGCCCGAAATAAACGCGTTTTTTCAGACTTCAGAATTCCAATGTAACTGCAAGGCTCAGAAGAGCCCACACACTCAGGTCTTAACCCCAGTGTGCTGAAAGTGTCAAAACGTGTTTTTCAGCAGAAATAAACATGTTTCTGCAAGTTTGGTCAACCCCATGTAACTTATGGGGCAGTAACAGCACACTTTTCAAAACGTGTTTTTCAGCCCGAAATAAACGCGTTTTTTCATTCAGCTGTATCCCTATGTAACTGCAAGGCTTAAAAGAGCCCACACACTCAGCTCTTAACCCCAGTGTGCAGAAAGTGTCAAAACATGTTTTTCAGCAGAAATAAACATGTTTCTGCAAGTTTGGTCAACCCCATGTAACTTATGGGGCAGTAACAGCTCACTTTTCAAAACGTGTTTTTCAGCCCGAAATAAACGCGTTTTTTCAGACTTCAGAATTCCAATGTAACTGCAAGGCTCAGAAGAGCCCACACACTCAGGTCTTAACCACAGTGTGCTGAAAGTGTCAAAACGTGTTTTTCAGCAGAAATAAACATGTTTCTGCAAGTTTGGTCAACCCCATGTAACTTATGGGGCAGTAACAGCTCACTTTTCAAAACGTGTTTTTCAGCCCGAAATAAACGCGTTTTTTCAGACTTCAGAATTCCAATGTAACTGCAAGGCTCAGAAGAGCCCACACACTCAGGTCTTAACCCCAGTGTGCTGAAAGTGTCAAAACGTGTTTTTCAGCAGAAATAAACATGTTTCTGCAAGTTTGGTCAACCCCATGTAACTTATGGGGCAGTAACAGCACACTTTTCAAAACGTGTTTTTCAGCCCGAAATAAACGTGTTTTTTCATTCAGCTGTATCCCTATGTAACTGCAAGGCTTAAAAGAGCCCACACACTCAGCTCTTAACCCCAGTGTGCAGAAAGTGTCAAAACATGTTTTTCAGCAGAAATAAACATGTTTCTGCAAGTTTGGTCAACCCCATGTAACTTATGGGGCAGTAACAGCTCACTTTTCAAAACGTGTTTTTCAGCCCGAAATAAACGCGTTTTTTCAGACTTCAGAATTCCAATGTAACTGCAAGGCTCAGAAGAGCCCACACACTCAGGTCTTAACCCCAGTGTGCTGAAAGTGTCAAAACGTGTTTTTCAGCAGAAATAAACATGTTTCTGCAAGTTTGGTCAACCCCATGTAACTTATGGGGCAGTAACAGCACACTTTTCAAAACGTGTTTTTCAGCCCGAAATAAACGCGTTTTTTCAGACTTCAGAATTCCAATGTAACTGCAAGGCTCAGAAGAGCCCACACACTCAGCT
The DNA here is from genome assembly GCF_040954835.1 of Lepisosteus oculatus. NCBI lineage: Eukaryota > Metazoa > Chordata > Actinopteri > Semionotiformes > Lepisosteidae > Lepisosteus > Lepisosteus oculatus. The sequence goes on from NW_027167732.1 coordinate 63,991, forward strand.
CTTAACCCCAGTGTGCTGAATGTGTCAAAACGTGTTTTTCAGCAGAAATAAACATGTTTCTGCAAGTTTGGTCAACCCCATGTAACTTATGGGGCAGTAACAGCTCACTTTTCAAAACGTGTTTTTCAGCCCGAAATAAACGCGTTTTTTCAGACTTCAGAATTCCAATGTAACTGCAAGGCTCAGAAGAGCCCACACACTCAGCTCTTAACCCCAGTGTGCAGAAAGTGCCAAAACGTGTTTTTCAGCAGAAATAAACATGTTTCTGCAAGTTTGGTCAACCCCATATAAGTTATGGGGCAGTAACAGCAGACTTTTCAAAACGTGTTTTTCAGCCCGAAATAAACGCGTTTTTTCAGACAGCTGTATCCCTATGTAACTGCAAGGCTCAGAAGAGCCCACACACTCAGGTCTTAACCTCAGTGTGCTGAAAGTGTCAAAACGTGTTTTTCAGCAGAAATAAACATGTTTCTGCAAGTTTGGTCACCCCCATGTAAGTTATGGGGCAGTAACAGCACACTTTTCAAAACGTGTTTTTCAGCCCGAAATAAACGCGTTTTTTCAGACAGCTGTATCCCTATGTAACTGCAAGGCTCAGAAGAGCGTACACACTCAGGTCTTAACCCCAGTGTGATAAAAGTGTCAAAACGTGTTTTTCAGCAGAAATAAACATGTTTCTGCAAGTTTGGTCAACCCCATGTAAGTTATGGGGCAGTAACAGCACACTTTTCAAAACGTGTTTTTCAGCCCGAAATAAACGCGTTTTTTCAGGCAGCTGTATCCCTATGTAACTGCAAGGCTCAGAAGACCCCACACACTCAGCTCTTAACCCCAGTGTGCTGAATGTGTCAAAACATGTTTTTCAGCAGAAATAAACATGTTTCTGCAAGTTTGGTCAACCCCATGTAAGTTATGGGGCAGTAACAGCACACTTTTCAAAACGTGTTTTTCAGCCCGAAATAAACGCGTTTTTTCAGACAGCTGTATCCCTATGTAACTGCAAGGCTCAGAAGAGCCCACACACTCAGGTCTTAACCTCAGTGTGCTGAAAGTGTCAAAACGTGTTTTTCAGCAGAAATAAACATGTTTCTGCAAGTTTGGTCACCCCCATGTAAGATATGGGGCAGTAACAGCACACTTTTCAAAACGTGTTTTTCAGCCCGAAATAAACGCGTTTTTCAGACAGCTGTATCCCTATGTAACTGCAAGGCTCAGAAGAGCCCACACACTCAGCTCTTAACCCCAGTGTGCTGAAAGTGTCAAAACGTGTTTTTCAGCAGAAATAAACATGTTTCTGCAAGTTTGGTCAACCCCATGTAACTTATGGGGCAGTAACAGCTCACTTTTCAAAACGTGTTTTTCAGCCCGAAATAAACTCATTTTTTCAGACTTCAGAATTCCAATGTAACTGCAAGGCTCAGAAGAGCCCACACACTCAGCTCTTAACCCCAGTGTGCAGAAAGTGCCAAAACGTGTTTTTCAGCAGAAATAAACATGTTTCTGCAAGTTTGGTCAACCCCATGTAAGTTATGGGGCAGTAACAGCTCACTTTTCAAAACGTGTTTTTCAGCCCGAAATAAACGCGTTTTTTCAGACAGCTGTATCCCTATGTAACTGCAAGGCTCAGAAGAGCCCACACACTCAGCTCTTAACCCCAGTGTGCTGAAAGTGTCAAAACGTGTTTTTCAGCAGAAATAAACATGTTTCTGCAAGTTTGGTCAACCCCATGTAAGTTATGGGGCAGTAACAGCACACTTTTCAAAACGTGTTTTTCAGCCCGAAATAAACGCGTTTTTTCAGACTTCAGAATTGCAATGTAACTGCGAGGCTCAGAAGAGCCCACACACTCGGCTCTTAACCCCAGTGTGCTGAAAGTGTCAAAACATGTTTTTCAGCAGAAATAAACATGTTTCTGCAAGTTTGGTCAACCCCATGTAACTTATGGGGCAGTAACAGCTCACTTTTCAAAACGTGTTTTTCAGCCCGAAATAAACGTGTTTTTTCAGACTTCAGAATTCCAATGTAACTGCAAGGCTCAGAAGAGCCCACACACTCAGGTCTTAACCCCAGTGTGCTGAAAGTGTCAAAACGTGTTTTTCAGCAGAAATAAACATGTTTCTGCAAGTTTGGTCAACCCCATGTAACTTATGGGGCAGTAACAGCTCACTTTTCAAAACGTGTTTTTCAGCCCGAAATAAACGCGTTTTTTCAGACTTCAGAATTCCAATGTAAGTGCAAGGCTCAGAAGAGCCCACACACTCAGCTCTTAAAACCAGTGTGCTGAAAGTGTCAGAACGTGTTTTTCAGAAGAAATAAACATGTTTCTGCAAGTTTGGTCAACCCCATGTAAGTTATGGGGCAGTAACAGCACACTTTTCAAAACGTGTTTTTCAGGCCGAAATAAACGCGTTTTTTAGACTTCAGAATTCCAATGTAACTGCAAGGCTCAGAAGAGCCCACACACTCAGCTCTTAACCCCAGTGTGCTGAAAGTGTCAGAACGTGTTTTTCAGCAGAAATAAACATGTTTCTGCAAGTTTGGTCATCCCCATGTAAGTTATGTGGCAGTAACAGCACACTTTTCAAAACGTGTTTTTCAGCCCGAAATAAACGCATTTTTCAGACTTCAGTTTCCCAATGTAAGTGCAAGGCTCAGAAGAGCCCACACACTCAGCTCTTAAAACCAGTGTGCTGAAAGTGTCAGAACGTGTTTTTCAGAAGAAATAAACATGTTTCTGCAAGTTTGGTCAACCCCATGTAAGTTATGGGGCAGTAACAGCACACTTTTCAAAACGTGTTTTTCAGCCCGAAATAAACGCGTTTTTTCAGACTTCAGAATTCCAATGTAACTGCAAGGCTCAGAAGAGCCCACACACTCAGCTCTTAACCCCAGTGTGCTGAAAGTGTCAGAACGTGTTTTTCAGCAGAAATAAACATGTTTCTGCAAGATTGGTCATCCCCATGTAAGTTATGTGGCAGTAATGGCACACTTTTCAAAACGTGTTTTTCAGCCCGAAATAAACGCGTTTTTTCAGACTTCAGAATTCCAATGTAACTGCAAGGCTCAGAAGAGCCCACACACTCAGCTCTTAACCCCAGTGTGCTGAAAGTGTCAGAACGTGTTTTTCAGCAGAAATAAACATGTTTCTGCAAGTTTGGTCAACCCCATGTAACTTATGGGGCAGTAACAGCTCACTTTTCAAAACGTGTTTTTCAGCCCGAAATAAACGCGTTTTTTCAGACAGCTGTATCCCTATGTAACTGCAAGGCTCAGAAGAGCCCACACACTCAGCTCTTAACCCCAGTGTGCTGAAAGTGTCAAAACGTGTTTTTCAGCAGAAATAAACATGTTTCTGCAAGTTTGGTCACCCCCATGTAAGTTATGGGGCAGTAACAGCACACTTTTCAAAACATGTTTTTCAGCCCGAAATAAACGCGTTTTTTCAGACAGCTGTATCCCTATGTAACTGCAAGGCTCAGAAGAGCGTACACACTCAGGTCTTAACCCCAGTGTGATAAAAGTGTCAAAACGTGTTTTTCAGCAGAAATAAACATGTTTCTGCAAGTTTGGTCACCCCCATGTAAGTTATGGGGCAGTAACAGCACACTTTTCAAAACGTGTTTTTCAGCCCGAAATAAACGTGTTTTTTCAGACTTCAGAATTCCAATGTAACTGCAAGGCTCAGAAGAGCCCACACACTCAGCTCTTAACCCCAGTGTGCTGAAAGTGTCAAAACGTGTTTTTCAGCAGAAATAAACATGTTTCTGCAAGGTTGGTCAACCCCATGTAACTTATGGGGCAGTAACAGCTCACTTTTCAAAACGTTTTTTTCAGCCCGAAATAAATGCGTTTTTTCAGACTTCAGAATTCCAATGTAACTGCAAGGCTCAGAAGAGCCCACACACTCAGGTCTTAACCCCAGTGTGCTGAAAGTGTCAGAACGTGTTTTTCAGCAGAAATAAACATGTTTCTGCAAGTTTGGTCACCCCCATGTAAGTTATGGGGCAGTAACAGCACACTTTTCAAAACGTGTTTTTCAGCCCGAAATAAACGCATTTTTCAGACTTCAGTTTCCCAATGTAAGTGCAAGGCTCAGAAGAGCCCACACACTCAGCTCTTAAAACCAGTGTGCTGAAAGTGTCAGAACGTGTTTTTCAGAAGAAATAAACATGTTTCTGCAAGTTTGGTCAACCCCATGTAAGTTATGGGGCAGTAACAGCACACTTTTCAAAACGTGTTTTTCAGCCCGAAATAAACGCGTTTTTTCAGACTTCAGAATTCCAATGTAACTGCAAGGCTCAGAAGAGCCCACACACTCAGCTCTTAACCCCAGTGTGCTGAAAGTGTCAGAACGTGTTTTTCAGCAGAAATAAACATGTTTCTGCAAGATTGGTCATCCCCATGTAAGTTATGTGGCAGTAATGGCACACTTTTCAAAACGTGTTTTTCAGCCCGAAATAAACGCGTTTTTTCAGACTTCAGAATTCCAATGTAACTGCAAGGCTCAGAAGAGCCCACACACTCAGCTCTTAACCCCAGTGTGCTGAAAGTGTCAGAACGTGTTTTTCAGCAGAAATAAACATGTTTCTGCAAGTTTGGTCAACCCCATGTAACTTATGGGGCAGTAACAGCTCACTTTTCAAAACGTGTTTTTCAGCCCGAAATAAACGCGTTTTTTCAGACAGCTGTATCCCTATGTAACTGCAAGGCTCAGAAGAGCCCACACACTCAGGTCTTAACCTCAGTGTGCTGAAAGTGTCAAAACGTGTTTTTCAGCAGAAATAAACATGTTTCTGCAAGTTTGGTCACCCCCATGTAAGTTATGGGGCAGTAACAGCACACTTTTCAAAACGTGTTTTTCAGCCCGAAATAAACGCGTTTTTTCAGACAGCTGTATCCCTATGTAACTGCAAGGCTCAGAAGAGCGTACACACTCAGGTCTTAACCCCAGTGTGATAAAAGTGTCAAAACGTGTTTTTCAGCAGAAATAAACATGTTTCTGCAAGTTTGGTCAACCCCATGTAAGTTATGGGGCAGTAACAGCACACTTTTCAAAACGTGTTTTTCAGCCCGAAATAAACGCGTTTTTTCAGGCAGCTGTATCCCTATGTAACTGCAAGGCTCAGAAGACCCCACACACTCAGCTCTTAACCCCAGTGTGCTGAATGTGTCAAAACGTGTTTTTCAGCAGAAATAAACATGTTTCTGCAAGTTTGGTCAACCCCATGTAAGTTATGGGGCAGTAACAGCACACTTTTCAAAACGTGTTTTTCAGCCCGAAATAAACGCGTTTTTTCAGACAGCTGTATCCTTATGTAACTGCAAGGCTCAGAAGAGCCCACACACTCAGGTCTTAACCTCAGTGTGCTGAAAGTGTCAAAACGTGTTTTTCAGCAGAAATAAACATGTTTCTGCAAGTTTGGTCACCCCCATGTAAGATATGGGGCAGTAACAGCACACTTTTCAAAACGTGTTTTTCAGCCCGAAATAAACGCGTTTTTCAGACAGCTGTATCCCTATGTAACTGCAAGGCTCAGAAGAGCCCACACACTCAGCTCTTAACCCCAGTGTGCTGAAAGTGTCAAAACGTGTTTTTCAGCAGAAATAAACATGTTTCTGCAAGTTTGGTCAACCCCATGTAACTTATGGGGCAGTAACAGCTCACTTTTCAAAACGTGTTTTTCAGCCCGAAATAAACTCATTTTTTCAGACTTCAGAATTCCAATGTAACTGCAAGGCTCAGAAGAGCCCACACACTCAGCTCTTAACCCCAGTGTGCAGAAAGTGCCAAAACGTGTTTTTCAGCAGAAATAAACATGTTTCTGCAAGTTTGGTCAACCCCATGTAAGTTATGGGGCAGTAACAGCTCACTTTTCAAAACGTGTTTTTCAGCCCGAAATAAACGCGTTTTTTCAGACAGCTGTATCCCTTTGTAACTGCAAGGCTCAGAAGAGCCCACACACTCAGCTCTTAACCCCAGTGTGCTGAAAGTGTCAAAACGTGTTTTTCAGCAGAAATAAACATGTTTCTGCAAGTTTGGTCAACCCCATGTAAGTTATGGGGCAGTAACAGCACACTTTTCAAAACGTGTTTTTCAGCCCGAAATAAACGCGTTTTTTCAGACATCAGAATTGCAATGTAACTGCGAGGCTCAGAAGAGCCCACACACTCGGCTCTTAACCCCAGTGTGCTGAAAGTGTCAAAACATGTTTTTCAGCAGAAATAAACATGTTTCTGCAAGTTTGGTCAACCCCATGTAACTTATGGGGCAGTAACAGCTCACTTTTCAAAACGTGTTTTTCAGCCCGAAATAAACGTGTTTTTTCAGACTTCAGAATTCCAATGTAACTGCAAGGCTCAGAAGAGCCCACACACTCAGCTCTTAACCCCAGTGTGCTGAAAGTGTCAGAACGTGTTTTTCAGCAGAAATAAACATGTTTCTGCAAGATTGGTCATCCCCATGTAAGTTATGTGGCAGTAATGGCACACTTTTCAAAACGTGTTTTTCAGCCCGAAATAAACGCGTTTTTTCAGACTTCAGAATTCCAATGTAACTGCAAGGCTCAGAAGAGCCCACACACTCAGCTCTTAACCCCAGTGTGCTGAAAGTGTCAGAACGTGTTTTTCAGCAGAAATAAACATGTTTCTGCAAGTTTGGTCAACCCCATGTAACTTATGGGGCAGTAACAGCTCACTTTTCAAAACGTGTTTTTCAGCCCGAAATAAACGCGTTTTTTCAGACAGCTGTATCCCTATGTAACTGCAAGGCTCAGAAGAGCCCACACACTCAGCTCTTAACCCCAGTGTGCTGAAAGTGTCAAAACGTGTTTTTCAGCAGAAATAAACATGTTTCTGCAAGTTTGGTCACCCCCATGTAAGTTATGGGGCAGTAACAGCACACTTTTCAAAACATGTTTTTCAGCCCGAAATAAACGCGTTTTTTCAGACAGCTGTATCCCTATGTAACTGCAAGGCTCAGAAGAGCGTACACACTCAGGTCTTAACCCCAGTGTGATAAAAGTGTCAAAACGTGTTTTTCAGCAGAAATAAACATGTTTCTGCAAGTTTGGTCACCCCCATGTAAGTTATGGGGCAGTAACAGCACACTTTTCAAAACGTGTTTTTCAGCCCGAAATAAACGTGTTTTTTCAGACTTCAGAATTCCAATGTAACTGCAAGGCTCAGAAGAGCCCACACACTCAGCTCTTAACCCCAGTGTGCTGAAAGTGTCAAAACGTGTTTTTCAGCAGAAATAAACATGTTTCTGCAAGGTTGGTCAACCCCATGTAACTTATGGGGCAGTAACAGCTCACTTTTCAAAACGTTTTTTTCAGCCCGAAATAAATGCGTTTTTTCAGACTTCAGAATTCCAATGTAACTGCAAGGCTCAGAAGAGCCCACACACTCAGGTCTTAACCCCAGTGTGCTGAAAGTGTCAGAACGTGTTTTTCAGCAGAAATAAACATGTTTCTGCAAGTTTGGTCACCCCCATGTAAGTTATGGGGCAGTAACAGCACACTTTTCAAAACGTGTTTTTCAGCCCGAAATAAACGCATTTTTCAGACTTCAGTTTCCCAATGTAAGTGCAAGGCTCAGAAGAGCCCACACACTCAGCTCTTAAAACCAGTGTGCTGAAAGTGTCAGAACGTGTTTTTCAGAAGAAATAAACATGTTTCTGCAAGTTTGGTCAACCCCATGTAAGTTATGGGGCAGTAACAGCACACTTTTCAAAACGTGTTTTTCAGCCCGAAATAAACGCGTTTTTTCAGACTTCAGAATTCCAATGTAACTGCAAGGCTCAGAAGAGCCCACACACTCAGCTCTTAACCCCAGTGTGCTGAAAGTGTCAGAACGTGTTTTTCAGCAGAAATAAACATGTTTCTGCAAGATTGGTCATCCCCATGTAAGTTATGTGGCAGTAATGGCACACTTTTCAAAACGTGTTTTTCAGCCCGAAATAAACGCGTTTTTTCAGACTTCAGAATTCCAATGTAACTGCAAGGCTCAGAAGAGCCCACACACTCAGCTCTTAACCCCAGTGTGCTGAAAGTGTCAGAACGTGTTTTTCAGCAGAAATAAACATGTTTCTGCAAGTTTGGTCAACCCCATGTAACTTATGGGGCAGTAACAGCTCACTTTTCAAAACGTGTTTTTCAGCCCGAAATAAACGCGTTTTTTCAGACAGCTGTATCCCTATGTAACTGCAAGGCTCAGAAGAGCCCACACACTCAGGTCTTAACCTCAGTGTGCTGAAAATGTCAAAACGTGTTTTTCAGCAGAAATAAACATGTTTCTGCAAGTTTGGTCACCCCCATGTAAGTTATGGGGCAGTAACAGCACACTTTTCAAAACGTGTTTTTCAGCCCGAAATAAACGCGTTTTTTCAGACAGCTGTATCCCTATGTAACTGCAAGGCTCAGAAGAGCGTACACACTCAGGTCTTAACCCCAGTGTGATAAAAGTGTCAAAACGTGTTTTTCAGCAGAAATAAACATGTTTCTGCAAGTTTGGTCAACCCCATGTAAGTTATGGGGCAGTAACAGCACACTTTTCAAAACGTGTTTTTCAGCCCGAAATAAACGCGTTTTTTCAGGCAGCTGTATCCCTATGTAACTGCAAGGCTCAGAAGACCCCACACACTCAGCTCTTAACCCCAGTGTGCTGAATGTGTCAAAACGTGTTTTTCAGCAGAAATAAACATGTTTCTGCAAGTTTGGTCACCCCCATGTAAGTTATGGGGCAGTAACAGCTCACTTTTCAAAACGTGTTTTTCAGCCCGAAATAAACGCGTTTTTTCAGACTTCAGAATTCCAATGTAACTGCAAGGCTCAGAAGAGCCCACACACTCAGCTCTTAACCCCAGTGTGCAGAAAGTGCCAAAACGTGTTTTTCAGCAGAAATAAACATGTTTCTGCAAGTTTGGTCAACCCCATGTAAGTTATGGGGCAGTAACAGCACACTTTTCAAAACGTGTTTTTCAGCCCGAAATAAACGCGTTTTTTCAGACAGCTGTATCCCTATGTAACTGCAAGGCTCAGAAGAGCCCACACACTCAGGTCTTAACCTCAGTGTGCTGAAAGTGTCAAAACGTGTTTTTCAGCAGAAATAAACATGTTTCTGCAAGTTTGGTCACCCCCATGTAAGATATGGGGCAGTAACAGCACACTTTTCAAAACGTGTTTTTCAGCCCGAAATAAACGCGTTTTTCAGACAGCTGTATCCCTATGTAACTGCAAGGCTCAGAAGAGCCCACACACTCAGCTCTTAACCCCAGTGTGCTGAAAGTGTCAAAACGTGTTTTTCAGCAGAAATAAACATGTTTCTGCAAGTTTGGTCAACCCCATGTAACTTATGGGGCAGTAACAGCTCACTTTTCAAAACGTGTTTTTCAGCCCGAAATAAACTCATTTTTTCAGACTTCAGAATTCCAATGTAACTGCAAGGCTCAGAAGAGCCCACACACTCAGCTCTTAACCCCAGTGTGCAGAAAGTGCCAAAACGTGTTTTTCAGCAGAAATAAACATGTTTCTGCAAGTTTGGTCAACCCCATGTAAGTTATGGGGCAGTAACAGCTCACTTTTCAAAACGTGTTTTTCAGCCCGAAATAAACGCGTTTTTTCAGACAGCTGTATCCCTTTGTAACTGCAAGGCTCAGAAGAGCCCACACACTCAGCTCTTAACCCCAGTGTGCTGAAAGTGTCAAAACGTGTTTTTCAGCAGAAATAAACATGTTTCTGCAAGTTTGGTCAACCCCATGTAAGTTATGGGGCAGTAACAGCACACTTTTCAAAACGTGTTTTTCAGCCCGAAATAAACGCGTTTTTTCAGACATCAGAATTGCAATGTAACTGCGAGGCTCAGAAGAGCCCACACACTCGGCTCTTAACCCCAGTGTGCTGAAAGTGTCAAAACATGTTTTTCAGCAGAAATAAACATGTTTCTGCAAGTTTGGTCAACCCCATGTAACTTATGGGGCAGTAACAGCTCACTTTTCAAAACGTGTTTTTCAGCCCGAAATAAACGTGTTTTTTCAGACTTCAGAATTCCAATGTAACTGCAAGGCTCAGAAGAGCCCACACACTCAGGTCTTAACCCCAGTGTGCTGAAAGTGTCAAAACGTGTTTTTCAGCAGAAATAAACATGTTTCTGCAAGTTTGGTCAACCCCATGTAAGTTATGGGGCAGTAACAGCACACTTTTCAAAACGTGTTTTTCAGCCCGAAATAAACGCGTTTTTTCAGACAGCTGTGTCCCTATGTAACTGCAAGGCTCAGAAGAGCCCACACACTCAGCTCTTAACCCCAGTGTGCTGAATGTGTCAAAACGTGTTTTTCAGCAGAAATAAACATGTTTCTGCAAGTTTGGTCAACCCCATGTAACTTATGGGGCAGTAACAGCTCACTTTTCAAAACGTGTTTTTCAGCCCGAAATAAACGCGTTTTTTCAGACTTCAGAATTCCAATGTAAGTGCAAGGCTCAGAAGAGCCCACACACTCAGCTCTTAAAACCAGTGTGCTGAAAGTGTCAGAACGTGTTTTTCAGAAGAAATAAACATGTTTCTGCAAGTTTGGTCAACCCCATGTAAGTTATGGGGCAGTAACAGCACACTTTTCAAAACGTGTTTTTCAGGCCGAAATAAACGCGTTTTTTCAGACTTCAGAATTCCAATGTAACTGCAAGGCTCAGAAGAGCCCACACACTCAGCTCTTAACCCCAGTGTGCTGAAAGTGTCAGAACGTGTTTTTCAGCAGAAATAAACATGTTTCTGCAAGTTTGGTCATCCCCATGTAAGTTATGTGGCAGTAATGGCACACTTTTCAAAACGTGTTTTTCAGCCCTAAATAAACGCGTTTTTTCAGACTTCAGAATTCCAATGTAACTGCAAGGCTCAGAAGAGCCCACACACTCAGCTCTTAACCCCAGTGTGCTGAAAGTGTCAGAACGTGTTTTTCAGCAGAAATAAACATGTTTCTGCAAGTTTGGTCACCCCCATGTAAGTTATGGGGCAGTAACAGCACACTTTTCAAAACGTGTTTTTCAGCCCGAAATAAACGCATTTTTCAGACTTCAGTTTCCCAATGTAAGTGCAAGGCTCAGAAGAGCCCACACACTCAGCTCTTAAAACCAGTGTGCTGAAAGTGTCAGAACGTGTTTTTCAGAAGAAATAAACATGTTTCTGCAAGTTTGGTCAACCCCATGTAAGTTATGGGGCAGTAACAGCACACTTTTCAAAACGTGTTTTTCAGCCCGAAATAAACGCGTTTTTTCAGACTTCAGAATTCCAATGTAACTGCAAGGCTCAGAAGAGCCCACACACTCAGCTCTTAACCCCAGTGTGCTGAAAGTGTCAGAACGTGTTTTTCAGCAGAAATAAACATGTTTCTGCAAGTTTGGTCAACCCCATGTAAGTTATGGGGCAGTAACAGCACACTTTTCAAAACGTGTTTTTCAGCCCGAAATAAACGCGTTTTTTCAGACTTCAGAATTGCAATGTAACTGCGAGGCTCAGAAGAGCCCACACACTCGGCTCTTAACCCCAGTGTGCTGAAAGTGTCAAAACATGTTTTTCAGCAGAAATAAACATGTTTCTGCAAGTTTGGTCAACCCCATGTAACTTATGGGGCAGTAACAGCTCACTTTTCAAAACGTGTTTTTCAGCCCGAAATAAACGTGTTTTTTCAGACTTCAGAATTCCAATGTAACTGCAAGGCTCAGAAGAGCCCACACACTCAGGTCTTAACCCCAGTGTGCTGAAAGTGTCAAAACGTGTTTTTCAGCAGAAATAAACATGTTTCTGCAAGTTTGGTCAACCCCATGTAAGTTATGGGGCAGTAACAGCACACTTTTCAAAACGTGTTTTTCAGCCCGAAATAAACGCGTTTTTTCAGACAGCTGTGTCCCTATGTAACTGCAAGGCTCAGAAGAGCCCACACACTCAGCTCTTAACCCCAGTGTGCTGAATGTGTCAAAACGTGTTTTTCAGCAGAAATAAACATGTTTCTGCAAGTTTGGTCAACCCCATGTAACTTATGGGGCAGTAACAGCTCACTTTTCAAAACGTTTTTTTCAGCCCGAAATAAACGCGTTTTTTCAGACTTCAGAATTCCAATGTAAGTGCAAGGCTCAGAAGAGCCCACACACTCAGCTCTTAAAACCAGTGTGCTGAAAGTGTCAGAACGTGTTTTTCAGAAGAAATAAACATGTTTCTGCAAGTTTGGTCAACCCCATGTAAGTTATGGGGCAGTAACAGCACACTTTTCAAAACGTGTTTTTCAGGCCGAAATAAACGCGTTTTTTTAGACTTCAGAATTCCAATGTAACTGCAAGGCTCAGAAGAGCCCACACACTCAGCTCTTAACCCCAGTGTGCTGAAAGTGTCAGAACGTGTTTTTCAGCAGAAATAAACATGTTTCTGCAAGTTTGGTCATCCCCATGTAAGTTATGTGGCAGTAATGGCACACTTTTCAAAACGTGTTTTTCAGCCCTAAATAAACGCGTTTTTTCAGACTTCAGAATTCCAATGTAACTGCAAGGCTCAGAAGAGCCCACACACTCAGCTCTTAACCCCAGTGTGCTGAAAGTGTCAGAACGTGTTTTTCAGCAGAAATAAACATGTTTCTGCAAGTTTGGTCACCCCCATGTAAGTTATGGGGCAGTAACAGCACACTTTTCAAAACGTGTTTTTCAGCCCGAAATAAACGCATTTTTCAGACTTCAGTTTCCCAATGTAAGTGCAAGGCTCAGAAGAGCCCACACACTCAGCTCTTAAAACCAGTGTGCTGAAAGTGTCAGAACGTGTTTTTCAGAAGAAATAAACATGTTTCTGCAAGTTTGGTCAACCCCATGTAAGTTATGGGGCAGTAACAGCACACTTTTCAAAACGTGTTTTTCAGCCCGAAATAAACGCGTTTTTTCAGACTTCAGAATTCCAATGTAACTGCAAGGCTCAGAAGAGCCCACACACTCAGCTCTTAACCCCAGTGTGCTGAAAGTGTCAGAACGTGTTTTTCAGCAGAAATAAACATGTTTCTGCAAGATTGGTCATCCCCATGTAAGTTATGTGGCAGTAATGGCACACTTTTCAAAACGTGTTTTTCAGCCCGAAATAAACGCGTTTTTTCAGACTTCAGAATTCCAATGTAACTGCAAGGCTCAGAAGAGCCCACACACTCAGCTCTTAACCCCAGTGTGCTGAAAGTGTCAGAACGTGTTTTTCAGCAGAAATAAACATGTTTCTGCAAGTTTGGTCAACCCCATGTAACTTATGGGGCAGTAACAGCTCACTTTTCAAAACGTGTTTTTCAGCCCGAAATAAACGCGTTTTTTCAGACAGCTGTATCCCTATGTAACTGCAAGGCTCAGAAGAGCCCACACACTCAGCTCTTAACCCCAGTGTGCTGAAAGTGTCAAAACGTGTTTTTCAGCAGAAATAAACATGTTTCTGCAAGTTTGGTCACCCCCATGTAAGTTATGGGGCAGTAACAGCACACTTTTCAAAACATGTTTTTCAGCCCGAAATAAACGCGTTTTTTCAGACAGCTGTATCCCTATGTAACTGCAAGGCTCAGAAGAGCGTACACACTCAGGTCTTAACCCCAGTGTGATAAAAGTGTCAAAACGTGTTTTTCAGCAGAAATAAACATGTTTCTGCAAGTTTGGTCACCCCCATGTAAGTTATGGGGCAGTAACAGCACACTTTTCAAAACGTGTTTTTCAGCCCGAAATAAACGTGTTTTTTCAGACTTCAGAATTCCAATGTAACTGCAAGGCTCAGAAGAGCCCACACACTCAGCTCTTAACCCCAGTGTGCTGAAAGTGTCAAAACGTGTTTTTCAGCAGAAATAAACATGTTTCTGCAAGTTTGGTCAACCCCATGTAACTTATGGGGCAGTAACAGCTCACTTTTCAAAACGTTTTTTTCAGCCCGAAATAAACGTGTTTTTTCAGACTTCAGAATTCCAATGTAACTGCAAGGCTCAGAAGAGCCCACACACTCAGGTCTTAACCCCAGTGTGCTGAAAGTGTCAGAACGTGTTTTTCAGCAGAAATAAACATGTTTCTGCAAGTTTGGTCACCCCCATGTAAGTTATGGGGCAGTAACAGCACACTTTTCAAAACGTGTTTTTCAGCCCGAAATAAACGCATTTTTCAGACTTCAGTTTCCCAATGTAAGTGCAAGGCTCAGAAGAGCCCACACACTCAGCTCTTAAAACCAGTGTGCTGAAAGTGTCAGAACGTGTTTTTCAGAAGAAATAAACATGTTTCTGCAAGTTTGGTCAACCCCATGTAAGTTATGGGGCAGTAACAGCACACTTTTCAAAACGTGTTTTTCAGCCCGAAATAAACGCGTTTTTTCAGACTTCAGAATTCCAATGTAACTGCAAGGCTCAGAAGAGCCCACACACTCAGCTCTTAACCCCAGTGTGCTGAAAGTGTCAGAACGTGTTTTTCAGCAGAAATAAACATGTTTCTGCAAGATTGGTCATCCCCATGTAAGTTATGTGGCAGTAATGGCACACTTTTCAAAACGTGTTTTTCAGCCCGAAATAAACGCGTTTTTTCAGACTTCAGAATTCCAATGTAACTGCAAGGCTCAGAAGAGCCCACACACTCAGCTCTTAACCCCAGTGTGCTGAAAGTGTCAGAACGTGTTTTTCAGCAGAAATAAACATGTTTCTGCAAGTTTGGTCAACCCCATGTAACTTATGGGGCAGTAACAGCTCACTTTTCAAAACGTGTTTTTCAGCCCGAAATAAACGCGTTTTTTCAGACAGCTGTATCCCTATGTAACTGCAAGGCTCAGAAGAGCCCACACACTCAGGTCTTAACCTCAGTGTGCTGAAAGTGTCAAAACGTGTTTTTCAGCAGAAATAAACATGTTTCTGCAAGTTTGGTCACCCCCATGTAAGTTATGGGGCAGTAACAGCACACTTTTCAAAACGTGTTTTTCAGCCCGAAATAAACGCGTTTTTTCAGACAGCTGTATCCCTATGTAACTGCAAGGCTCAGAAGAGCGTACACACTCAGGTCTTAACCCCAGTGTGATAAAAGTGTCAAAACGTGTTTTTCAGCAGAAATAAACATGTTTCTGCAAGTTTGGTCAACCCCATGTAAGTTATGGGGCAGTAACAGCACACTTTTCAAAACGTGTTTTTCAGCCCGAAATAAACGCGTTTTTTCAGGCAGCTGTATCCCTATGTAACTGCAAGGCTCAGAAGACCCCACACACTCAGCTCTTAACCCCAGTGTGCTGAATGTGTCAAAACGTGTTTTTCAGCAGAAATAAACATGTTTCTGCAAGTTTGGTCACCCCCATGTAAGTTATGGGGCAGTAACAGCTCACTTTTCAAAACGTGTTTTTCAGCCCGAAATAAACGCGTTTTTTCAGACTTCAGAATTCCAATGTAACTGCAAGGCTCAGAAGAGCCCACACACTCAGCTCTTAACCCCAGTGTGCAGAAAGTGCCAAAACGTGTTTTTCAGCAGAAATAAACATGTTTCTGCAAGTTTGGTCAACCCCATGTAAGTTATGGGGCAGTAACAGCACACTTTTCAAAACGTGTTTTTCAGCCCGAAATAAACGCGTTTTTTCAGACAGCTGTATCCCTATGTAACTGCAAGGCTCAGAAGAGCCCACACACTCAGGTCTTAACCTCAGTGTGCTGAAAGTGTCAAAACGTGTTTTTCAGCAGAAATAAACATGTTTCTGCAAGTTTGGTCACCCCCATGTAAGATATGGGGCAGTAACAGCACACTTTTCAAAACGTGTTTTTCAGCCCGAAATAAACGCGTTTTTCAGACAGCTGTATCCCTATGTAACTGCAAGGCTCAGAAGAGCCCACACACTCAGCTCTTAACCCCAGTGTGCTGAAAGTGTCAAAACGTGTTTTTCAGCAGAAATAAACATGTTTCTGCAAGTTTGGTCAACCCCATGTAACTTATGGGGCAGTAACAGCTCACTTTTCAAAACGTGTTTTTCAGCCCGAAATAAACTCATTTTTTCAGACTTCAGAATTCCAATGTAACTGCAAGGCTCAGAAGAGCCCACACACTCAGCTCTTAACCCCAGTGTGCAGAAAGTGCCAAAACGTGTTTTTCAGCAGAAATAAACATGTTTCTGCAAGTTTGGTCAACCCCATGTAAGTTATGGGGCAGTAACAGCACACTTTTCAAAACGTGTTTTTCAGCCCGAAATAAACGCGTTTTTTCAGACTTCAGAATTGCAATGTAACTGCGAGGCTCAGAAGAGCCCACACACTCGGCTCTTAACCCCAGTGTGCTGAAAGTGTCAAAACATGTTTTTCAGCAGAAATAAACATGTTTCTGCAAGTTTGGTCAACCCCATGTAACTTATGGGGCAGTAACAGCTCACTTTTCAAAACGTGTTTTTCAGCCCGAAATAAACGTGTTTTTTCAGACTTCAGAATTCCAATGTAACTGCAAGGCTCAGAAGAGCCCACACACTCAGGTCTTAACCCCAGTGTGCTGAAAGTGTCAAAACGTGTTTTTCAGCAGAAATAAACATGTTTCTGCAAGTTTGGTCAACCCCATGTAAGTTATGGGGCAGTAACAGCACACTTTTCAAAACGTGTTTTTCAGCCCGAAATAAACGCGTTTTTTCAGACAGCTGTGTCCCTATGTAACTGCAAGGCTCAGAAGAGCCCACACACTCAGCTCTTAACCCCAGTGTGCTGAATGTGTCAAAACGTGTTTTTCAGCAGAAATAAACATGTTTCTGCAAGTTTGGTCAACCCCATGTAACTTATGGGGCAGTAACAGCTCACTTTTCAAAACGTTTTTTTCAGCCCGAAATAAACGCGTTTTTTCAGACTTCAGAATTCCAATGTAAGTGCAAGGCTCAGAAGAGCCCACACACTCAGCTCTTAAAACCAGTGTGCTGAAAGTGTCAGAACGTGTTTTTCAGAAGAAATAAACATGTTTCTGCAAGTTTGGTCAACCCCATGTAAGTTATGGGGCAGTAACAGCACACTTTTCAAAACGTGTTTTTCAGGCCGAAATAAACGCGTTTTTTTAGACTTCAGAATTCCAATGTAACTGCAAGGCTCAGAAGAGCCCACACACTCAGCTCTTAACCCCAGTGTGCTGAAAGTGTCAGAACGTGTTTTTCAGCAGAAATAAACATGTTTCTGCAAGTTTGGTCATCCCCATGTAAGTTATGTGGCAGTAATGGCACACTTTTCAAAACGTGTTTTTCAGCCCTAAATAAACGCGTTTTTTCAGACTTCAGAATTCCAATGTAACTGCAAGGCTCAGAAGAGCCCACACACTCAGCTCTTAACCCCAGTGTGCTGAAAGTGTCAGAACGTGTTTTTCAGCAGAAATAAACATGTTTCTGCAAGTTTGGTCACCCCCATGTAAGTTATGGGGCAGTAACAGCACACTTTTCAAAACGTGTTTTTCAGCCCGAAATAAACGCATTTTTCAGACTTCAGTTTCCCAATGTAAGTGCAAGGCTCAGAAGAGCCCACACACTCAGCTCTTAAAACCAGTGTGCTGAAAGTGTCAGAACGTGTTTTTCAGAAGAAATAAACATGTTTCTGCAAGTTTGGTCAACCCCATGTAAGTTATGGGGCAGTAACAGCACACTTTTCAAAACGTGTTTTTCAGCCCGAAATAAACGCGTTTTTTCAGACTTCAGAATTCCAATGTAACTGCAAGGCTCAGAAGAGCCCACACACTCAGCTCTTAACCCCAGTGTGCTGAAAGTGTCAGAACGTGTTTTTCAGCAGAAATAAACATGTTTCTGCAAGATTGGTCATCCCCATGTAAGTTATGTGGCAGTAATGGCACACTTTTCAAAACGTGTTTTTCAGCCCGAAATAAACGCGTTTTTTCAGACTTCAGAATTCCAATGTAACTGCAAGGCTCAGAAGAGCCCACACACTCAGCTCTTAACCCCAGTGTGCTGAAAGTGTCAGAACGTGTTTTTCAGCAGAAATAAACATGTTTCTGCAAGTTTGGTCAACCCCATGTAACTTATGGGGCAGTAACAGCTCACTTTTCAAAACGTGTTTTTCAGCCCGAAATAAACGCGTTTTTTCAGACAGCTGTATCCCTATGTAACTGCAAGGCTCAGAAGAGCCCACACACTCAGCTCTTAACCCCAGTGTGCTGAAAGTGTCAAAACGTGTTTTTCAGCAGAAATAAACATGTTTCTGCAAGTTTGGTCACCCCCATGTAAGTTATGGGGCAGTAACAGCACACTTTTCAAAACATGTTTTTCAGCCCGAAATAAACGCGTTTTTTCAGACAGCTGTATCCCTATGTAACTGCAAGGCTCAGAAGAGCGTACACACTCAGGTCTTAACCCCAGTGTGATAAAAGTGTCAAAACGTGTTTTTCAGCAGAAATAAACATGTTTCTGCAAGTTTGGTCACCCCCATGTAAGTTATGGGGCAGTAACAGCACACTTTTCAAAACGTGTTTTTCAGCCCGAAATAAACGTGTTTTTTCAGACTTCAGAATTCCAATGTAACTGCAAGGCTCAGAAGAGCCCACACACTCAGCTCTTAACCCCAGTGTGCTGAAAGTGTCAAAACGTGTTTTTCAGCAGAAATAAACATGTTTCTGCAAGTTTGGTCAACCCCATGTAACTTATGGGGCAGTAACAGCTCACTTTTCAAAACGTTTTTTTCAGCCCGAAATAAACGTGTTTTTTCAGACTTCAGAATTCCAATGTAACTGCAAGGCTCAGAAGAGCCCACACACTCAGGTCTTAACCCCAGTGTGCTGAAAGTGTCAGAACGTGTTTTTCAGCAGAAATAAACATGTTTCTGCAAGTTTGGTCACCCCCATGTAAGTTATGGGGCAGTAACAGCACACTTTTCAAAACGTGTTTTTCAGCCCGAAATAAACGCATTTTTCAGACTTCAGTTTCCCAATGTAAGTGCAAGGCTCAGAAGAGCCCACACACTCAGCTCTTAAAACCAGTGTGCTGAAAGTGTCAGAACGTGTTTTTCAGAAGAAATAAACATGTTTCTGCAAGTTTGGTCAACCCCATGTAAGTTATGGGGCAGTAACAGCACACTTTTCAAAACGTGTTTTTCAGCCCGAAATAAACGCGTTTTTTCAGACTTCTGAATTCCAATGTAACTGCAAGGCTCAGAAGAGCCCACACACTCAGCTCTTAACCCCAGTGTGCTGAAAGTGTCAGAACGTGTTTTTCAGCAGAAATAAACATGTTTCTGCAAGTTTGGTCAACCCCATGTAACTTATGGGGCAGTAACAGCTCACTTTTCAAAACGTGTTTTTCAGCCCGAAATAAACGCGTTTTTTCAGACAGCTGTATCCCTATGTAACTGCAAGGCTCAGAAGAGCCCACACACTCAGCTCTTAACCCCAGTGTGCTGAAAGTGTCAAAACGTGTTTTTCAGCAGAAATAAACATGTTTCTGCAAGTTTGGTCACCCCCATGTAAGTTATGGGGCAGTAACAGCACACTTTTCAAAACATGTTTTTCAGCCCGAAATAAACGCGTTTTTTCAGACAGCTGTATCCCTATGTAACTGCAAGGCTCAGAAGAGCGTACACACTCAGGTCTTAACCCCAGTGTGATAAAAGTGTCAAAACGTGTTTTTCAGCAGAAATAAACATGTTTCTGCAAGTTTGGTCACCCCCATGTAAGTTATGGGGCAGTAACAGCACACTTTTCAAAACGTGTTTTTCAGCCCGAAATAAACGTGTTTTTTCAGACTTCAGAATTCCAATGTAACTGCAAGGCTCAGAAGAGCCCACACACTCAGCTCTTAACCCCAGTGTGCTGAAAGTGTCAAAACGTGTTTTTCAGCAGAAATAAACATGTTTCTGCAAGGTTGGTCAACCCCATGTAACTTATGGGGCAGTAACAGCTCACTTTTCAAAACGTTTTTTTCAGCCCGAAATAAATGCGTTTTTTCAGACTTCAGAATTCCAATGTAACTGCAAGGCTCAGAAGAGCCCACACACTCAGGTCTTAACCCCAGTGTGCTGAAAGTGTCAGAACGTGTTTTTCAGCAGAAATAAACATGTTTCTGCAAGTTTGGTCACCCCCATGTAAGTTATGGGGCAGTAACAGCACACTTTTCAAAACGTGTTTTTCAGCCCGAAATAAACGCATTTTTCAGACTTCAGTTTCCCAATGTAAGTGCAAGGCTCAGAAGAGCCCACACACTCAGCTCTTAAAACCAGTGTGCTGAAAGTGTCAGAACGTGTTTTTCAGAAGAAATAAACATGTTTCTGCAAGTTTGGTCAACCCCATGTAAGTTATGGGGCAGTAACAGCACACTTTTCAAAACGTGTTTTTCAGCCCGAAATAAACGCGTTTTTTCAGACTTCAGAATTCCAATGTAACTGCAAGGCTCAGAAGAGCCCACACACTCAGCTCTTAACCCCAGTGTGCTGAAAGTGTCAGAACGTGTTTTTCAGCAGAAATAAACATGTTTCTGCAAGATTGGTCATCCCCATGTAAGTTATGTGGCAGTAATGGCACACTTTTCAAAACGTGTTTTTCAGCCCGAAATAAACGCGTTTTTTCAGACTTCAGAATTCCAATGTAACTGCAAGGCTCAGAAGAGCCCACACACTCAGCTCTTAACCCCAGTGTGCTGAAAGTGTCAGAACGTGTTTTTCAGCAGAAATAAACATGTTTCTGCAAGTTTGGTCAACCCCATGTAACTTATGGGGCAGTAACAGCTCACTTTTCAAAACGTGTTTTTCAGCCCGAAATAAACGCGTTTTTTCAGACAGCTGTATCCCTATGTAACTGCAAGGCTCAGAAGAGCCCACACACTCAGGTCTTAACCTCAGTGTGCTGAAAGTGTCAAAACGTGTTTTTCAGCAGAAATAAACATGTTTCTGCAAGTTTGGTCACCCCCATGTAAGTTATGGGGCAGTAACAGCACACTTTTCAAAACGTGTTTTTCAGCCCGAAATAAACGCGTTTTTTCAGACAGCTGTATCCCTATGTAACTGCAAGGCTCAGAAGAGCGTACACACTCAGGTCTTAACCCCAGTGTGATAAAAGTGTCAAAACGTGTTTTTCAGCAGAAATAAACATGTTTCTGCAAGTTTGGTCAACCCCATGTAAGTTATGGGGCAGTAACAGCACACTTTTCAAAACGTGTTTTTCAGCCCGAAATAAACGCGTTTTTTCAGGCAGCTGTATCCCTATGTAACTGCAAGGCTCAGAAGACCCCACACACTCAGCTCTTAACCCCAGTGTGCTGAATGTGTCAAAACGTGTTTTTCAGCAGAAATAAACATGTTTCTGCAAGTTTGGTCACCCCCATGTAAGTTATGGGGCAGTAACAGCTCACTTTTCAAAACGTGTTTTTCAGCCCGAAATAAACGCGTTTTTTCAGACTTCAGAATTCCAATGTAACTGCAAGGCTCAGAAGAGCCCACACACTCAGCTCTTAACCCCAGTGTGCAGAAAGTGCCAAAACGTGTTTTTCAGCAGAAATAAACATGTTTCTGCAAGTTTGGTCAACCCCATGTAAGTTATGGGGCAGTAACAGCACACTTTTCAAAACGTGTTTTTCAGCCCGAAATAAACGCGTTTTTTCAGACAGCTGTATCCCTATGTAACTGCAAGGCTCAGAAGAGCCCACACACTCAGGTCTTAACCTCAGTGTGCTGAAAGTGTCAAAACGTGTTTTTCAGCAGAAATAAACATGTTTCTGCAAGTTTGGTCACCCCCATGTAAGATATGGGGCAGTAACAGCACACTTTTCAAAACGTGTTTTTCAGCCCGAAATAAACGCGTTTTTCAGACAGCTGTATCCCTATGTAACTGCAAGGCTCAGAAGAGCCCACACACTCAGCTCTTAACCCCAGTGTGCTGAAAGTGTCAAAACGTGTTTTTCAGCAGAAATAAACATGTT
Organism: Lepisosteus oculatus; assembly: GCF_040954835.1. Taxonomy (NCBI): domain Eukaryota; kingdom Metazoa; phylum Chordata; class Actinopteri; order Semionotiformes; family Lepisosteidae; genus Lepisosteus; species Lepisosteus oculatus. The sequence continues at coordinate 85,870 of NW_027167732.1, forward strand.
TCTGCAAGTTTGGTCAACCCCATGTAACTTATGGGGCAGTAACAGCTCACTTTTCAAAACGTGTTTTTCAGCCCGAAATAAACTCATTTTTTCAGACTTCAGAATTCCAATGTAACTGCAAGGCTCAGAAGAGCCCACACACTCAGCTCTTAACCCCAGTGTGCAGAAAGTGCCAAAACGTGTTTTTCAGCAGAAATAAACATGTTTCTGCAAGTTTGGTCAACCCCATGTAAGTTATGGGGCAGTAACAGCTCACTTTTCAAAACGTGTTTTTCAGCCCGAAATAAACGCGTTTTTTCAGACAGCTGTATCCCTTTGTAACTGCAAGGCTCAGAAGAGCCCACACACTCAGCTCTTAACCCCAGTGTGCTGAAAGTGTCAAAACGTGTTTTTCAGCAGAAATAAACATGTTTCTGCAAGTTTGGTCAACCCCATGTAAGTTATGGGGCAGTAACAGCACACTTTTCAAAACGTGTTTTTCAGCCCGAAATAAACGCGTTTTTTCAGACATCAGAATTGCAATGTAACTGCGAGGCTCAGAAGAGCCCACACACTCGGCTCTTAACCCCAGTGTGCTGAAAGTGTCAAAACATGTTTTTCAGCAGAAATAAACATGTTTCTGCAAGTTTGGTCAACCCCATGTAACTTATGGGGCAGTAACAGCTCACTTTTCAAAACGTGTTTTTCAGCCCGAAATAAACGTGTTTTTTCAGACTTCAGAATTCCAATGTAACTGCAAGGCTCAGAAGAGCCCACACACTCAGGTCTTAACCCCAGTGTGCTGAAAGTGTCAAAACGTGTTTTTCAGCAGAAATAAACATGTTTCTGCAAGTTTGGTCAACCCCATGTAAGTTATGGGGCAGTAACAGCACACTTTTCAAAACGTGTTTTTCAGCCCGAAATAAACGCGTTTTTTCAGACAGCTGTGTCCCTATGTAACTGCAAGGCTCAGAAGAGCCCACACACTCAGCTCTTAACCCCAGTGTGCTGAATGTGTCAAAACGTGTTTTTCAGCAGAAATAAACATGTTTCTGCAAGTTTGGTCAACCCCATGTAACTTATGGGGCAGTAACAGCTCACTTTTCAAAACGTGTTTTTCAGCCCGAAATAAACGCGTTTTTTCAGACTTCAGAATTCCAATGTAAGTGCAAGGCTCAGAAGAGCCCACACACTCAGCTCTTAAAACCAGTGTGCTGAAAGTGTCAGAACGTGTTTTTCAGAAGAAATAAACATGTTTCTGCAAGTTTGGTCAACCCCATGTAAGTTATGGGGCAGTAACAGCACACTTTTCAAAACGTGTTTTTCAGGCCGAAATAAACGCGTTTTTTCAGACTTCAGAATTCCAATGTAACTGCAAGGCTCAGAAGAGCCCACACACTCAGCTCTTAACCCCAGTGTGCTGAAAGTGTCAGAACGTGTTTTTCAGCAGAAATAAACATGTTTCTGCAAGTTTGGTCATCCCCATGTAAGTTATGTGGCAGTAATGGCACACTTTTCAAAACGTGTTTTTCAGCCCTAAATAAACGCGTTTTTTCAGACTTCAGAATTCCAATGTAACTGCAAGGCTCAGAAGAGCCCACACACTCAGCTCTTAACCCCAGTGTGCTGAAAGTGTCAGAACGTGTTTTTCAGCAGAAATAAACATGTTTCTGCAAGTTTGGTCACCCCCATGTAAGTTATGGGGCAGTAACAGCACACTTTTCAAAACGTGTTTTTCAGCCCGAAATAAACGCATTTTTCAGACTTCAGTTTCCCAATGTAAGTGCAAGGCTCAGAAGAGCCCACACACTCAGCTCTTAAAACCAGTGTGCTGAAAGTGTCAGAACGTGTTTTTCAGAAGAAATAAACATGTTTCTGCAAGTTTGGTCAACCCCATGTAAGTTATGGGGCAGTAACAGCACACTTTTCAAAACGTGTTTTTCAGCCCGAAATAAACGCGTTTTTTCAGACTTCAGAATTCCAATGTAACTGCAAGGCTCAGAAGAGCCCACACACTCAGCTCTTAACCCCAGTGTGCTGAAAGTGTCAGAACGTGTTTTTCAGCAGAAATAAACATGTTTCTGCAAGTTTGGTCAACCCCATGTAAGTTATGGGGCAGTAACAGCACACTTTTCAAAACGTGTTTTTCAGCCCGAAATAAACGCGTTTTTTCAGACTTCAGAATTGCAATGTAACTGCGAGGCTCAGAAGAGCCCACACACTCGGCTCTTAACCCCAGTGTGCTGAAAGTGTCAAAACATGTTTTTCAGCAGAAATAAACATGTTTCTGCAAGTTTGGTCAACCCCATGTAACTTATGGGGCAGTAACAGCTCACTTTTCAAAACGTGTTTTTCAGCCCGAAATAAACGTGTTTTTTCAGACTTCAGAATTCCAATGTAACTGCAAGGCTCAGAAGAGCCCACACACTCAGGTCTTAACCCCAGTGTGCTGAAAGTGTCAAAACGTGTTTTTCAGCAGAAATAAACATGTTTCTGCAAGTTTGGTCAACCCCATGTAAGTTATGGGGCAGTAACAGCACACTTTTCAAAACGTGTTTTTCAGCCCGAAATAAACGCGTTTTTTCAGACAGCTGTGTCCCTATGTAACTGCAAGGCTCAGAAGAGCCCACACACTCAGCTCTTAACCCCAGTGTGCTGAATGTGTCAAAACGTGTTTTTCAGCAGAAATAAACATGTTTCTGCAAGTTTGGTCAACCCCATGTAACTTATGGGGCAGTAACAGCTCACTTTTCAAAACGTTTTTTTCAGCCCGAAATAAACGCGTTTTTTCAGACTTCAGAATTCCAATGTAAGTGCAAGGCTCAGAAGAGCCCACACACTCAGCTCTTAAAACCAGTGTGCTGAAAGTGTCAGAACGTGTTTTTCAGAAGAAATAAACATGTTTCTGCAAGTTTGGTCAACCCCATGTAAGTTATGGGGCAGTAACAGCACACTTTTCAAAACGTGTTTTTCAGGCCGAAATAAACGCGTTTTTTTAGACTTCAGAATTCCAATGTAACTGCAAGGCTCAGAAGAGCCCACACACTCAGCTCTTAACCCCAGTGTGCTGAAAGTGTCAGAACGTGTTTTTCAGCAGAAATAAACATGTTTCTGCAAGTTTGGTCATCCCCATGTAAGTTATGTGGCAGTAATGGCACACTTTTCAAAACGTGTTTTTCAGCCCTAAATAAACGCGTTTTTTCAGACTTCAGAATTCCAATGTAACTGCAAGGCTCAGAAGAGCCCACACACTCAGCTCTTAACCCCAGTGTGCTGAAAGTGTCAGAACGTGTTTTTCAGCAGAAATAAACATGTTTCTGCAAGTTTGGTCACCCCCATGTAAGTTATGGGGCAGTAACAGCACACTTTTCAAAACGTGTTTTTCAGCCCGAAATAAACGCATTTTTCAGACTTCAGTTTCCCAATGTAAGTGCAAGGCTCAGAAGAGCCCACACACTCAGCTCTTAAAACCAGTGTGCTGAAAGTGTCAGAACGTGTTTTTCAGAAGAAATAAACATGTTTCTGCAAGTTTGGTCAACCCCATGTAAGTTATGGGGCAGTAACAGCACACTTTTCAAAACGTGTTTTTCAGCCCGAAATAAACGCGTTTTTTCAGACTTCAGAATTCCAATGTAACTGCAAGGCTCAGAAGAGCCCACACACTCAGCTCTTAACCCCAGTGTGCTGAAAGTGTCAGAACGTGTTTTTCAGCAGAAATAAACATGTTTCTGCAAGATTGGTCATCCCCATGTAAGTTATGTGGCAGTAATGGCACACTTTTCAAAACGTGTTTTTCAGCCCGAAATAAACGCGTTTTTTCAGACTTCAGAATTCCAATGTAACTGCAAGGCTCAGAAGAGCCCACACACTCAGCTCTTAACCCCAGTGTGCTGAAAGTGTCAGAACGTGTTTTTCAGCAGAAATAAACATGTTTCTGCAAGTTTGGTCAACCCCATGTAACTTATGGGGCAGTAACAGCTCACTTTTCAAAACGTGTTTTTCAGCCCGAAATAAACGCGTTTTTTCAGACAGCTGTATCCCTATGTAACTGCAAGGCTCAGAAGAGCCCACACACTCAGCTCTTAACCCCAGTGTGCTGAAAGTGTCAAAACGTGTTTTTCAGCAGAAATAAACATGTTTCTGCAAGTTTGGTCACCCCCATGTAAGTTATGGGGCAGTAACAGCACACTTTTCAAAACATGTTTTTCAGCCCGAAATAAACGCGTTTTTTCAGACAGCTGTATCCCTATGTAACTGCAAGGCTCAGAAGAGCGTACACACTCAGGTCTTAACCCCAGTGTGATAAAAGTGTCAAAACGTGTTTTTCAGCAGAAATAAACATGTTTCTGCAAGTTTGGTCACCCCCATGTAAGTTATGGGGCAGTAACAGCACACTTTTCAAAACGTGTTTTTCAGCCCGAAATAAACGTGTTTTTTCAGACTTCAGAATTCCAATGTAACTGCAAGGCTCAGAAGAGCCCACACACTCAGCTCTTAACCCCAGTGTGCTGAAAGTGTCAAAACGTGTTTTTCAGCAGAAATAAACATGTTTCTGCAAGTTTGGTCAACCCCATGTAACTTATGGGGCAGTAACAGCTCACTTTTCAAAACGTTTTTTTCAGCCCGAAATAAACGTGTTTTTTCAGACTTCAGAATTCCAATGTAACTGCAAGGCTCAGAAGAGCCCACACACTCAGGTCTTAACCCCAGTGTGCTGAAAGTGTCAGAACGTGTTTTTCAGCAGAAATAAACATGTTTCTGCAAGTTTGGTCACCCCCATGTAAGTTATGGGGCAGTAACAGCACACTTTTCAAAACGTGTTTTTCAGCCCGAAATAAACGCATTTTTCAGACTTCAGTTTCCCAATGTAAGTGCAAGGCTCAGAAGAGCCCACACACTCAGCTCTTAAAACCAGTGTGCTGAAAGTGTCAGAACGTGTTTTTCAGAAGAAATAAACATGTTTCTGCAAGTTTGGTCAACCCCATGTAAGTTATGGGGCAGTAACAGCACACTTTTCAAAACGTGTTTTTCAGCCCGAAATAAACGCGTTTTTTCAGACTTCAGAATTCCAATGTAACTGCAAGGCTCAGAAGAGCCCACACACTCAGCTCTTAACCCCAGTGTGCTGAAAGTGTCAGAACGTGTTTTTCAGCAGAAATAAACATGTTTCTGCAAGATTGGTCATCCCCATGTAAGTTATGTGGCAGTAATGGCACACTTTTCAAAACGTGTTTTTCAGCCCGAAATAAACGCGTTTTTTCAGACTTCAGAATTCCAATGTAACTGCAAGGCTCAGAAGAGCCCACACACTCAGCTCTTAACCCCAGTGTGCTGAAAGTGTCAGAACGTGTTTTTCAGCAGAAATAAACATGTTTCTGCAAGTTTGGTCAACCCCATGTAACTTATGGGGCAGTAACAGCTCACTTTTCAAAACGTGTTTTTCAGCCCGAAATAAACGCGTTTTTTCAGACAGCTGTATCCCTATGTAACTGCAAGGCTCAGAAGAGCCCACACACTCAGGTCTTAACCTCAGTGTGCTGAAAGTGTCAAAACGTGTTTTTCAGCAGAAATAAACATGTTTCTGCAAGTTTGGTCACCCCCATGTAAGTTATGGGGCAGTAACAGCACACTTTTCAAAACGTGTTTTTCAGCCCGAAATAAACGCGTTTTTTCAGACAGCTGTATCCCTATGTAACTGCAAGGCTCAGAAGAGCGTACACACTCAGGTCTTAACCCCAGTGTGATAAAAGTGTCAAAACGTGTTTTTCAGCAGAAATAAACATGTTTCTGCAAGTTTGGTCAACCCCATGTAAGTTATGGGGCAGTAACAGCACACTTTTCAAAACGTGTTTTTCAGCCCGAAATAAACGCGTTTTTTCAGGCAGCTGTATCCCTATGTAACTGCAAGGCTCAGAAGACCCCACACACTCAGCTCTTAACCCCAGTGTGCTGAATGTGTCAAAACGTGTTTTTCAGCAGAAATAAACATGTTTCTGCAAGTTTGGTCACCCCCATGTAAGTTATGGGGCAGTAACAGCTCACTTTTCAAAACGTGTTTTTCAGCCCGAAATAAACGCGTTTTTTCAGACTTCAGAATTCCAATGTAACTGCAAGGCTCAGAAGAGCCCACACACTCAGCTCTTAACCCCAGTGTGCAGAAAGTGCCAAAACGTGTTTTTCAGCAGAAATAAACATGTTTCTGCAAGTTTGGTCAACCCCATGTAAGTTATGGGGCAGTAACAGCACACTTTTCAAAACGTGTTTTTCAGCCCGAAATAAACGCGTTTTTTCAGACAGCTGTATCCCTATGTAACTGCAAGGCTCAGAAGAGCCCACACACTCAGGTCTTAACCTCAGTGTGCTGAAAGTGTCAAAACGTGTTTTTCAGCAGAAATAAACATGTTTCTGCAAGTTTGGTCACCCCCATGTAAGATATGGGGCAGTAACAGCACACTTTTCAAAACGTGTTTTTCAGCCCGAAATAAACGCGTTTTTCAGACAGCTGTATCCCTATGTAACTGCAAGGCTCAGAAGAGCCCACACACTCAGCTCTTAACCCCAGTGTGCTGAAAGTGTCAAAACGTGTTTTTCAGCAGAAATAAACATGTTTCTGCAAGTTTGGTCAACCCCATGTAACTTATGGGGCAGTAACAGCTCACTTTTCAAAACGTGTTTTTCAGCCCGAAATAAACTCATTTTTTCAGACTTCAGAATTCCAATGTAACTGCAAGGCTCAGAAGAGCCCACACACTCAGCTCTTAACCCCAGTGTGCAGAAAGTGCCAAAACGTGTTTTTCAGCAGAAATAAACATGTTTCTGCAAGTTTGGTCAACCCCATGTAAGTTATGGGGCAGTAACAGCTCACTTTTCAAAACGTGTTTTTCAGCCCGAAATAAACGCGTTTTTTCAGACAGCTGTATCCCTATGTAACTGCAAGGCTCAGAAGAGCCCACACACTCAGCTCTTAACCCCAGTGTGCTGAAAGTGTCAAAACGTGTTTTTCAGCAGAAATAAACATGTTTCTGCAAGTTTGGTCAACCCCATGTAAGTTATGGGGCAGTAACAGCACACTTTTCAAAACGTGTTTTTCAGCCCGAAATAAACGCGTTTTTTCAGACTTCAGAATTGCAATGTAACTGCGAGGCTCAGAAGAGCCCACACACTCGGCTCTTAACCCCAGTGTGCTGAAAGTGTCAAAACATGTTTTTCAGCAGAAATAAACATGTTTCTGCAAGTTTGGTCAACCCCATGTAACTTATGGGGCAGTAACAGCTCACTTTTCAAAACGTGTTTTTCAGCCCGAAATAAACGTGTTTTTTCAGACTTCAGAATTCCAATGTAACTGCAAGGCTCAGAAGAGCCCACACACTCAGGTCTTAACCCCAGTGTGCTGAAAGTGTCAAAACGTGTTTTTCAGCAGAAATAAACATGTTTCTGCAAGTTTGGTCAACCCCATGTAAGTTATGGGGCAGTAACAGCACACTTTTCAAAACGTGTTTTTCAGCCCGAAATAAACGCGTTTTTTCAGACAGCTGTGTCCCTATGTAACTGCAAGGCTCAGAAGAGCCCACACACTCAGCTCTTAACCCCAGTGTGCTGAATGTGTCAAAACGTGTTTTTCAGCAGAAATAAACATGTTTCTGCAAGTTTGGTCAACCCCATGTAACTTATGGGGCAGTAACAGCTCACTTTTCAAAACGTTTTTTTCAGCCCGAAATAAACGCGTTTTTTCAGACTTCAGAATTCCAATGTAAGTGCAAGGCTCAGAAGAGCCCACACACTCAGCTCTTAAAACCAGTGTGCTGAAAGTGTCAGAACGTGTTTTTCAGAAGAAATAAACATGTTTCTGCAAGTTTGGTCAACCCCATGTAAGTTATGGGGCAGTAACAGCACACTTTTCAAAACGTGTTTTTCAGGCCGAAATAAACGCGTTTTTTTAGACTTCAGAATTCCAATGTAACTGCAAGGCTCAGAAGAGCCCACACACTCAGCTCTTAACCCCAGTGTGCTGAAAGTGTCAGAACGTGTTTTTCAGCAGAAATAAACATGTTTCTGCAAGTTTGGTCATCCCCATGTAAGTTATGTGGCAGTAATGGCACACTTTTCAAAACGTGTTTTTCAGCCCTAAATAAACGCGTTTTTTCAGACTTCAGAATTCCAATGTAACTGCAAGGCTCAGAAGAGCCCACACACTCAGCTCTTAACCCCAGTGTGCTGAAAGTGTCAGAACGTGTTTTTCAGCAGAAATAAACATGTTTCTGCAAGTTTGGTCACCCCCATGTAAGTTATGGGGCAGTAACAGCACACTTTTCAAAACGTGTTTTTCAGCCCGAAATAAACGCATTTTTCAGACTTCAGTTTCCCAATGTAAGTGCAAGGCTCAGAAGAGCCCACACACTCAGCTCTTAAAACCAGTGTGCTGAAAGTGTCAGAACGTGTTTTTCAGAAGAAATAAACATGTTTCTGCAAGTTTGGTCAACCCCATGTAAGTTATGGGGCAGTAACAGCACACTTTTCAAAACGTGTTTTTCAGCCCGAAATAAACGCGTTTTTTCAGACTTCAGAATTCCAATGTAACTGCAAGGCTCAGAAGAGCCCACACACTCAGCTCTTAACCCCAGTGTGCTGAAAGTGTCAGAACGTGTTTTTCAGCAGAAATAAACATGTTTCTGCAAGATTGGTCATCCCCATGTAAGTTATGTGGCAGTAATGGCACACTTTTCAAAACGTGTTTTTCAGCCCGAAATAAACGCGTTTTTTCAGACTTCAGAATTCCAATGTAACTGCAAGGCTCAGAAGAGCCCACACACTCAGCTCTTAACCCCAGTGTGCTGAAAGTGTCAGAACGTGTTTTTCAGCAGAAATAAACATGTTTCTGCAAGTTTGGTCAACCCCATGTAACTTATGGGGCAGTAACAGCTCACTTTTCAAAACGTGTTTTTCAGCCCGAAATAAACGCGTTTTTTCAGACAGCTGTATCCCTATGTAACTGCAAGGCTCAGAAGAGCCCACACACTCAGCTCTTAACCCCAGTGTGCTGAAAGTGTCAAAACGTGTTTTTCAGCAGAAATAAACATGTTTCTGCAAGTTTGGTCACCCCCATGTAAGTTATGGGGCAGTAACAGCACACTTTTCAAAACATGTTTTTCAGCCCGAAATAAACGCGTTTTTTCAGACAGCTGTATCCCTATGTAACTGCAAGGCTCAGAAGAGCGTACACACTCAGGTCTTAACCCCAGTGTGATAAAAGTGTCAAAACGTGTTTTTCAGCAGAAATAAACATGTTTCTGCAAGTTTGGTCACCCCCATGTAAGTTATGGGGCAGTAACAGCCACACTTTTCAAAACGTGTTTTTCAGCCCGAAATAAACGTGTTTTTTCAGACTTCAGAATTCCAATGTAACTGCAAGGCTCAGAAGAGCCCACACACTCAGCTCTTAACCCCAGTGTGCTGAAAGTGTCAAAACGTGTTTTTCAGCAGAAATAAACATGTTTCTGCAAGTTTGGTCAACCCCATGTAACTTATGGGGCAGTAACAGCTCACTTTTCAAAACGTTTTTTTCAGCCCGAAATAAACGTGTTTTTTCAGACTTCAGAATTCCAATGTAACTGCAAGGCTCAGAAGAGCCCACACACTCAGGTCTTAACCCCAGTGTGCTGAAAGTGTCAGAACGTGTTTTTCAGCAGAAATAAACATGTTTCTGCAAGTTTGGTCACCCCCATGTAAGTTATGGGGCAGTAACAGCACACTTTTCAAAACGTGTTTTTCAGCCCGAAATAAACGCATTTTTCAGACTTCAGTTTCCCAATGTAAGTGCAAGGCTCAGAAGAGCCCACACACTCAGCTCTTAAAACCAGTGTGCTGAAAGTGTCAGAACGTGTTTTTCAGAAGAAATAAACATGTTTCTGCAAGTTTGGTCAACCCCATGTAAGTTATGGGGCAGTAACAGCACACTTTTCAAAACGTGTTTTTCAGCCCGAAATAAACGCGTTTTTTCAGACTTCTGAATTCCAATGTAACTGCAAGGCTCAGAAGAGCCCACACACTCAGCTCTTAACCCCAGTGTGCTGAAAGTGTCAGAACGTGTTTTTCAGCAGAAATAAACATGTTTCTGCAAGATTGGTCATCCCCATGTAAGTTATGTGGCAGTAATGGCACACTTTTCAAAACGTGTTTTTCAGCCCGAAATAAACGCGTTTTTTCAGACTTCAGAATTCCAATGTAACTGCAAGGCTCAGAAGAGCCCACACACTCAGCTCTTAACCCCAGTGTGCTGAAAGTGTCAGAACGTGTTTTTCAGCAGAAATAAACATGTTTCTGCAAGTTTGGTCAACCCCATGTAACTTATGGGGCAGTAACAGCTCACTTTTCAAAACGTGTTTTTCAGCCCGAAATAAACGCGTTTTTTCAGACAGCTGTATCCCTATGTAACTGCAAGGCTCAGAAGAGCCCACACACTCAGGTCTTAACCTCAGTGTGCTGAAAGTGTCAAAACGTGTTTTTCAGCAGAAATAAACATGTTTCTGCAAGTTTGGTCACCCCCATGTAAGTTATGGGGCAGTAACAGCACACTTTTCAAAACGTGTTTTTCAGCCCGAAATAAACGCGTTTTTTCAGACAGCTGTATCCCTATGTAACTGCAAGGCTCAGAAGAGCGTACACACTCAGGTCTTAACCCCAGTGTGATAAAAGTGTCAAAACGTGTTTTTCAGCAGAAATAAACATGTTTCTGCAAGTTTGGTCAACCCCATGTAAGTTATGGGGCAGTAACAGCACACTTTTCAAAACGTGTTTTTCAGCCCGAAATAAACGCGTTTTTTCAGGCAGCTGTATCCCTATGTAACTGCAAGGCTCAGAAGACCCCACACACTCAGCTCTTAACCCCAGTGTGCTGAATGTGTCAAAACGTGTTTTTCAGCAGAAATAAACATGTTTCTGCAAGTTTGGTCACCCCCATGTAAGTTATGGGGCAGTAACAGCTCACTTTTCAAAACGTGTTTTTCAGCCCGAAATAAACGCGTTTTTTCAGACTTCAGAATTCCAATGTAACTGCAAGGCTCAGAAGAGCCCACACACTCAGCTCTTAACCCCAGTGTGCAGAAAGTGCCAAAACGTGTTTTTCAGCAGAAATAAACATGTTTCTGCAAGTTTGGTCAACCCCATGTAAGTTATGGGGCAGTAACAGCACACTTTTCAAAACGTGTTTTTCAGCCCGAAATAAACGCGTTTTTTCAGACAGCTGTATCCCTATGTAACTGCAAGGCTCAGAAGAGCCCACACACTCAGGTCTTAACCTCAGTGTGCTGAAAGTGTCAAAACGTGTTTTTCAGCAGAAATAAACATGTTTCTGCAAGTTTGGTCACCCCCATGTAAGATATGGGGCAGTAACAGCACACTTTTCAAAACGTGTTTTTCAGCCCGAAATAAACGCGTTTTTCAGACAGCTGTATCCCTATGTAACTGCAAGGCTCAGAAGAGCCCACACACTCAGCTCTTAACCCCAGTGTGCTGAAAGTGTCAAAACGTGTTTTTCAGCAGAAATAAACATGTTTCTGCAAGTTTGGTCAACCCCATGTAACTTATGGGGCAGTAACAGCTCACTTTTCAAAACGTGTTTTTCAGCCCGAAATAAACTCATTTTTTCAGACTTCAGAATTCCAATGTAACTGCAAGGCTCAGAAGAGCCCACACACTCAGCTCTTAACCCCAGTGTGCAGAAAGTGCCAAAACGTGTTTTTCAGCAGAAATAAACATGTTTCTGCAAGTTTGGTCAACCCCATGTAAGTTATGGGGCAGTAACAGCTCACTTTTCAAAACGTGTTTTTCAGCCCGAAATAAACGCGTTTTTTCAGACAGCTGTATCCCTTTGTAACTGCAAGGCTCAGAAGAGCCCACACACTCAGCTCTTAACCCCAGTGTGCTGAAAGTGTCAAAACGTGTTTTTCAGCAGAAATAAACATGTTTCTGCAAGTTTGGTCAACCCCATGTAAGTTATGGGGCAGTAACAGCACACTTTTCAAAACGTGTTTTTCAGCCCGAAATAAACGCGTTTTTTCAGACTTCAGAATTGCAATGTAACTGCGAGGCTCAGAAGAGCCCACACACTCGGCTCTTAACCCCAGTGTGCTGAAAGTGTCAAAACATGTTTTTCAGCAGAAATAAACATGTTTCTGCAAGTTTGGTCAACCCCATGTAACTTATGGGGCAGTAACAGCTCACTTTTCAAAACGTGTTTTTCAGCCCGAAATAAACGTGTTTTTTCAGACTTCAGAATTCCAATGTAACTGCAAGGCTCAGAAGAGCCCACACACTCAGGTCTTAACCCCAGTGTGCTGAAAGTGTCAAAACGTGTTTTTCAGCAGAAATAAACATGTTTCTGCAAGTTTGGTCAACCCCATGTAAGTTATGGGGCAGTAACAGCACACTTTTCAAAACGTGTTTTTCAGCCCGAAATAAACGCGTTTTTTCAGACAGCTGTGTCCCTATGTAACTGCAAGGCTCAGAAGAGCCCACACACTCAGCTCTTAACCCCAGTGTGCTGAATGTGTCAAAACGTGTTTTTCAGCAGAAATAAACATGTTTCTGCAAGTTTGGTCAACCCCATGTAACTTATGGGGCAGTAACAGCTCACTTTTCAAAACGTGTTTTTCAGCCCGAAATAAACGCGTTTTTTCAGACTTCAGAATTCCAATGTAAGTGCAAGGCTCAGAAGAGCCCACACACTCAGCTCTTAAAACCAGTGTGCTGAAAGTGTCAGAACGTGTTTTTCAGAAGAAATAAACATGTTTCTGCAAGTTTGGTCAACCCCATGTAAGTTATGGGGCAGTAACAGCACACTTTTCAAAACGTGTTTTTCAGGCCGAAATAAACGCGTTTTTTCAGACTTCAGAATTCCAATGTAACTGCAAGGCTCAGAAGAGCCCACACACTCAGCTCTTAACCCCAGTGTGCTGAAAGTGTCAGAACGTGTTTTTCAGCAGAAATAAACATGTTTCTGCAAGTTTGGTCATCCCCATGTAAGTTATGTGGCAGTAATGGCACACTTTTCAAAACGTGTTTTTCAGCCCTAAATAAACGCGTTTTTTCAGACTTCAGAATTCCAATGTAACTGCAAGGCTCAGAAGAGCCCACACACTCAGCTCTTAACCCCAGTGTGCTGAAAGTGTCAGAACGTGTTTTTCAGCAGAAATAAACATGTTTCTGCAAGTTTGGTCACCCCCATGTAAGTTATGGGGCAGTAACAGCACACTTTTCAAAACGTGTTTTTCAGCCCGAAATAAACGCATTTTTCAGACTTCAGTTTCCCAATGTAAGTGCAAGGCTCAGAAGAGCCCACACACTCAGCTCTTAAAACCAGTGTGCTGAAAGTGTCAGAACGTGTTTTTCAGAAGAAATAAACATGTTTCTGAAAGTTTGGTCAACCCCATGTAAGTTATGGGGCAGTAACAGCACACTTTTCAAAACGTGTTTTTCAGCCCGAAATAAACGCGTTTTTTCAGACTTCAGAATTCCAATGTAACTGCAAGGCTCAGAAGAGCCCACACACTCAGCTCTTAACCCCAGTGTGCTGAAAGTGTCAGAACGTGTTTTTCAGCAGAAATAAACATGTTTCTGCAAGATTGGTCATCCCCATGTAAGTTATGTGGCAGTAATGGCACACTTTTCAAAACGTGTTTTTCAGCCTGAAATAAACGCGTTTTTTCAGACTTCAGAATTCCAATGTAACTGCAAGGCTCAGAAGAGCCCACACACTCAGCTCTTAACCCCAGTGTGCTGAAAGTGTCAGAACGTGTTTTTCAGCAGAAATAAACATGTTTCTGCAAGTTTGGTCAACCCCATGTAACTTATGGGGCAGTAACAGCTCACTTTTCAAAACGTGTTTTTCAGCCCGAAATAAACGCGTTTTTTCAGACAGCTGTATCCCTATGTAACTGCAAGGCTCAGAAGAGCCCACACACTCAGCTCTTAACCCCAGTGTGCTGAAAGTGTCAAAACGTGTTTTTCAGCAGAAATAAACATGTTTCTGCAAGTTTGGTCACCCCCATGTAAGTTATGGGGCAGTAACAGCACACTTTTCAAAACATGTTTTTCAGCCCGAAATAAACGCGTTTTTTCAGACAGCTGTATCCCTATGTAACTGCAAGGCTCAGAAGAGCGTACACACTCAGGTCTTAACCCCAGTGTGATAAAAGTGTCAAAACGTGTTTTTCAGCAGAAATAAACATGTTTCTGCAAGTTTGGTCACCCCCATGTAAGTTATGGGGCAGTAACAGCACACTTTTCAAAACGTGTTTTTCAGCCCGAAATAAACGTGTTTTTTCAGACTTCAGAATTCCAATGTAACTGCAAGGCTCAGAAGAGCCCACACACTCAGCTCTTAACCCCAGTGTGCTGAAAGTGTCAAAACGTGTTTTTCAGCAGAAATAAACATGTTTCTGCAAGTTTGGTCAACCCCATGTAACTTATGGGGCAGTAACAGCTCACTTTTCAAAACGTTTTTTTCAGCCCGAAATAAATGCGTTTTTTCAGACTTCAGAATTCCAATGTAACTGCAAGGCTCAGAAGAGCCCACACACTCAGGTCTTAACCCCAGTGTGCTGAAAGTGTCAGAACGTGTTTTTCAGCAGAAATAAACATGTTTCTGCAAGTTTGGTCACCCCCATGTAAGTTATGGGGCAGTAACAGCACACTTTTCAAAACGTGTTTTTCAGCCCGAAATAAACGCATTTTTCAGACTTCAGTTTCCCAATGTAAGTGCAAGGCTCAGAAGAGCCCACACACTCAGCTCTTAAAACCAGTGTGCTGAAAGTGTCAGAACGTGTTTTTCAGAAGAAATAAACATGTTTCTGCAAGTTTGGTCAACCCCATGTAAGTTATGGGGCAGTAACAGCACACTTTTCAAAACGTGTTTTTCAGCCCGAAATAAACGCGTTTTTTCAGACTTCAGAATTCCAATGTAACTGCAAGGCTCAGAAGAGCCCACACACTCAGCTCTTAACCCCAGTGTGCTGAAAGTGTCAGAACGTGTTTTTCAGCAGAAATAAACATGTTTCTGCAAGATTGGTCATCCCCATGTAAGTTATGTGGCAGTAATGGCACACTTTTCAAAACGTGTTTTTCAGCCCGAAATAAACGCGTTTTTTCAGACTTCAGAATTCCAATGTAACTGCAAGGCTCAGAAGAGCCCACACACTCAGCTCTTAACCCCAGTGTGCTGAAAGTGTCAGAACGTGTTTTTCAGCAGAAATAAACATGTTTCTGCAAGTTTGGTCAACCCCATGTAACTTATGGGGCAGTAACAGCTCACTTTTCAAAACGTGTTTTTCAGCCCGAAATAAACGCGTTTTTTCAGACAGCTGTATCCCTATGTAACTGCAAGGCTCAGAAGAGCCCACACACTCAGCTCTTAACCCCAGTGTGCTGAAAGTGTCAAAACGTGTTTTTCAGCAGAAATAAACATGTTTCTGCAAGTTTGGTCACCCCCATGTAAGTTATGGGGCAGTAACAGCACACTTTTCAAAACATGTTTTTCAGCCCGAAATAAACGCGTTTTTTCAGACAGCTGTATCCCTATGTAACTGCAAGGCTCAGAAGAGCGTACACACTCAGGTCTTAACCCCAGTGTGATAAAAGTGTCAAAACGTGTTTTTCAGCAGAAATAAACATGTTTCTGCAAGTTTGGTCACCCCCATGTAAGTTATGGGGCAGTAACAGCACACTTTTCAAAACGTGTTTTTCAGCCCGAAATAAACGCATTTTT
Organism: Lepisosteus oculatus; assembly: GCF_040954835.1. Taxonomy (NCBI): domain Eukaryota; kingdom Metazoa; phylum Chordata; class Actinopteri; order Semionotiformes; family Lepisosteidae; genus Lepisosteus; species Lepisosteus oculatus. The sequence continues at coordinate 101,609 of NW_027167732.1, forward strand.
CAGACTTCAGTTTCCCAATGTAAGTGCAAGGCTCAGAAGAGCCCACACACTCAGCTCTTAAAACCAGTGTGCTGAAAGTGTCAGAACGTGTTTTTCAGAAGAAATAAACATGTTTCTGCAAGTTTGGTCAACCCCATGTAAGTTATGGGGCAGTAACAGCACACTTTTCAAAACGTGTTTTTCAGCCCGAAATAAACGCGTTTTTTCAGACTTCAGAATTCCAATGTAACTGCAAGGCTCAGAAGAGCCCACACACTCAGCTCTTAACCCCAGTGTGCTGAAAGTGTCAGAACGTGTTTTTCAGCAGAAATAAACATGTTTCTGCAAGATTGGTCATCCCCATGTAAGTTATGTGGCAGTAATGGCACACTTTTCAAAACGTGTTTTTCAGCCCGAAATAAACGCGTTTTTTCAGACTTCAGAATTCCAATGTAACTGCAAGGCTCAGAAGAGCCCACACACTCAGCTCTTAACCCCAGTGTGCTGAAAGTGTCAGAACGTGTTTTTCAGCAGAAATAAACATGTTTCTGCAAGTTTGGTCAACCCCATGTAACTTATGGGGCAGTAACAGCTCACTTTTCAAAACGTGTTTTTCAGCCCGAAATAAACGCGTTTTTTCAGACAGCTGTATCCCTATGTAACTGCAAGGCTCAGAAGAGCCCACACACTCAGCTCTTAACCCCAGTGTGCTGAAAGTGTCAAAACGTGTTTTTCAGCAGAAATAAACATGTTTCTGCAAGTTTGGTCACCCCCATGTAAGTTATGGGGCAGTAACAGCACACTTTTCAAAACATGTTTTTCAGCCCGAAATAAACGCGTTTTTTCAGACAGCTGTATCCCTATGTAACTGCAAGGCTCAGAAGAGCGTACACACTCAGGTCTTAACCCCAGTGTGATAAAAGTGTCAAAACGTGTTTTTCAGCAGAAATAAACATGTTTCTGCAAGTTTGGTCACCCCCATGTAAGTTATGGGGCAGTAACAGCACACTTTTCAAAACGTGTTTTTCAGCCCGAAATAAACGTGTTTTTTCAGACTTCAGAATTCCAATGTAACTGCAAGGCTCAGAAGAGCCCACACACTCAGCTCTTAACCCCAGTGTGCTGAAAGTGTCAAAACGTGTTTTTCAGCAGAAATAAACATGTTTCTGCAAGTTTGGTCAACCCCATGTAACTTATGGGGCAGTAACAGCTCACTTTTCAAAACGTTTTTTTCAGCCCGAAATAAATGCGTTTTTTCAGACTTCAGAATTCCAATGTAACTGCAAGGCTCAGAAGAGCCCACACACTCAGGTCTTAACCCCAGTGTGCTGAAAGTGTCAGAACGTGTTTTTCAGCAGAAATAAACATGTTTCTGCAAGTTTGGTCACCCCCATGTAAGTTATGGGGCAGTAACAGCACACTTTTCAAAACGTGTTTTTCAGCCCGAAATAAACGCATTTTTCAGACTTCAGTTTCCCAATGTAAGTGCAAGGCTCAGAAGAGCCCACACACTCAGCTCTTAAAACCAGTGTGCTGAAAGTGTCAGAACGTGTTTTTCAGAAGAAATAAACATGTTTCTGCAAGTTTGGTCACCCCCATGTAAGTTATGGGGCAGTAACAGCACACTTTTCAAAACGTGTTTTTCAGCCCGAAATAAACGTGTTTTTTCAGACTTCAGAATTCCAATGTAACTGCAAGGCTCAGAAGAGCCCACACACTCAGCTCTTAACCCCAGTGTGCTGAAAGTGTCAAAACGTGTTTTTCAGCAGAAATAAACATGTTTCTGCAAGTTTGGTCAACCCCATGTAACTTATGGGGCAGTAACAGCTCACTTTTCAAAACGTTTTTTTCAGCCCGAAATAAATGCGTTTTTTCAGACTTCAGAATTCCAATGTAACTGCAAGGCTCAGAAGAGCCCACACACTCAGGTCTTAACCCCAGTGTGCTGAAAGTGTCAGAACGTGTTTTTCAGCAGAAATAAACATGTTTCTGCAAGTTTGGTCACCCCCATGTAAGTTATGGGGCAGTAACAGCACACTTTTCAAAACGTGTTTTTCAGCCCGAAATAAACGCATTTTTCAGACTTCAGTTTCCCAATGTAAGTGCAAGGCTCAGAAGAGCCCACACACTCAGCTCTTAAAACCAGTGTGCTGAAAGTGTCAGAACGTGTTTTTCAGAAGAAATAAACATGTTTCTGCAAGTTTGGTCAACCCCATGTAACTTATGGGGCAGTAACAGCTCACTTTTCAAAACGTGTTTTTCAGCCCGAAATAAACGCGTTTTTTCAGACAGCTGTATCCCTATGTAACTGCAAGGCTCAGAAGAGCCCACACACTCAGGTCTTAACCTCAGTGTGCTGAAAGTGTCAAAACGTGTTTTTCAGCAGAAATAAACATGTTTCTGCAAGTTTGGTCACCCCCATGTAAGTTATGGGGCAGTAACAGCACACTTTTCAAAACGTGTTTTTCAGCCCGAAATAAACGCGTTTTTTCAGACAGCTGTATCCCTATGTAACTGCAAGGCTCAGAAGAGCGTACACACTCAGGTCTTAACCCCAGTGTGATAAAAGTGTCAAAACGTGTTTTTCAGCAGAAATAAACATGTTTCTGCAAGTTTGGTCAACCCCATGTAAGTTATGGGGCAGTAACAGCACACTTTTCAAAACGTGTTTTTCAGCCCGAAATAAACGCGTTTTTTCAGGCAGCTGTATCCCTATGTAACTGCAAGGCTCAGAAGACCCCACACACTCAGCTCTTAACCCCAGTGTGCTGAATGTGTCAAAACGTGTTTTTCAGCAGAAATAAACATGTTTCTGCAAGTTTGGTCACCCCCATGTAAGTTATGGGGCAGTAACAGCTCACTTTTCAAAACGTGTTTTTCAGCCCGAAATAAACGCGTTTTTTCAGACTTCAGAATTCCAATGTAACTGCAAGGCTCAGAAGAGCCCACACACTCAGCTCTTAACCCCAGTGTGCAGAAAGTGCCAAAACGTGTTTTTCAGCAGAAATAAACATGTTTCTGCAAGTTTGGTCAACCCCATGTAAGTTATGGGGCAGTAACAGCACACTTTTCAAAACGTGTTTTTCAGCCCGAAATAAACGCGTTTTTTCAGACAGCTGTATCCCTATGTAACTGCAAGGCTCAGAAGAGCCCACACACTCAGGTCTTAACCTCAGTGTGCTGAAAGTGTCAAAACGTGTTTTTCAGCAGAAATAAACATGTTTCTGCAAGTTTGGTCACCCCCATGTAAGATATGGGGCAGTAACAGCACACTTTTCAAAACGTGTTTTTCAGCCCGAAATAAACGCGTTTTTCAGACAGCTGTATCCCTATGTAACTGCAAGGCTCAGAAGAGCCCACACACTCAGCTCTTAACCCCAGTGTGCTGAAAGTGTCAAAACGTGTTTTTCAGCAGAAATAAACATGTTTCTGCAAGTTTGGTCAACCCCATGTAACTTATGGGGCAGTAACAGCTCACTTTTCAAAACGTTTTTTTCAGCCCGAAATAAATGCGTTTTTTCAGACTTCAGAATTCCAATGTAACTGCAAGGCTCAGAAGAGCCCACACACTCAGGTCTTAACCCCAGTGTGCTGAAAGTGTCAGAACGTGTTTTTCAGCAGAAATAAACATGTTTCTGCAAGTTTGGTCACCCCCATGTAAGTTATGGGGCAGTAACAGCACACTTTTCAAAACGTGTTTTTCAGCCCGAAATAAACGCATTTTTCAGACTTCAGTTTCCCAATGTAAGTGCAAGGCTCAGAAGAGCCCACACACTCAGCTCTTAAAACCAGTGTGCTGAAAGTGTCAGAACGTGTTTTTCAGAAGAAATAAACATGTTTCTGCAAGTTTGGTCACCCCCATGTAAGTTATGGGGCAGTAACAGCACACTTTTCAAAACGTGTTTTTCAGCCCGAAATAAACGTGTTTTTTCAGACTTCAGAATTCCAATGTAACTGCAAGGCTCAGAAGAGCCCACACACTCAGCTCTTAACCCCAGTGTGCTGAAAGTGTCAAAACGTGTTTTTCAGCAGAAATAAACATGTTTCTGCAAGTTTGGTCAACCCCATGTAACTTATGGGGCAGTAACAGCTCACTTTTCAAAACGTTTTTTTCAGCCCGAAATAAATGCGTTTTTTCAGACTTCAGAATTCCAATGTAACTGCAAGGCTCAGAAGAGCCCACACACTCAGGTCTTAACCCCAGTGTGCTGAAAGTGTCAGAACGTGTTTTTCAGCAGAAATAAACATGTTTCTGCAAGTTTGGTCACCCCCATGTAAGTTATGGGGCAGTAACAGCACACTTTTCAAAACGTGTTTTTCAGCCCGAAATAAACGCATTTTTCAGACTTCAGTTTCCCAATGTAAGTGCAAGGCTCAGAAGAGCCCACACACTCAGCTCTTAAAACCAGTGTGCTGAAAGTGTCAGAACGTGTTTTTCAGAAGAAATAAACATGTTTCTGCAAGTTTGGTCAACCCCATGTAACTTATGGGGCAGTAACAGCTCACTTTTCAAAACGTGTTTTTCAGCCCGAAATAAACGCGTTTTTTCAGACAGCTGTATCCCTATGTAACTGCAAGGCTCAGAAGAGCCCACACACTCAGGTCTTAACCTCAGTGTGCTGAAAGTGTCAAAACGTGTTTTTCAGCAGAAATAAACATGTTTCTGCAAGTTTGGTCACCCCCATGTAAGTTATGGGGCAGTAACAGCACACTTTTCAAAACGTGTTTTTCAGCCCGAAATAAACGCGTTTTTTCAGACAGCTGTATCCCTATGTAACTGCAAGGCTCAGAAGAGCGTACACACTCAGGTCTTAACCCCAGTGTGATAAAAGTGTCAAAACGTGTTTTTCAGCAGAAATAAACATGTTTCTGCAAGTTTGGTCAACCCCATGTAAGTTATGGGGCAGTAACAGCACACTTTTCAAAACGTGTTTTTCAGCCCGAAATAAACGCGTTTTTTCAGGCAGCTGTATCCCTATGTAACTGCAAGGCTCAGAAGACCCCACACACTCAGCTCTTAACCCCAGTGTGCTGAATGTGTCAAAACGTGTTTTTCAGCAGAAATAAACATGTTTCTGCAAGTTTGGTCACCCCCATGTAAGTTATGGGGCAGTAACAGCTCACTTTTCAAAACGTGTTTTTCAGCCCGAAATAAACGCGTTTTTTCAGACTTCAGAATTCCAATGTAACTGCAAGGCTCAGAAGAGCCCACACACTCAGCTCTTAACCCCAGTGTGCAGAAAGTGCCAAAACGTGTTTTTCAGCAGAAATAAACATGTTTCTGCAAGTTTGGTCAACCCCATGTAAGTTATGGGGCAGTAACAGCACACTTTTCAAAACGTGTTTTTCAGCCCGAAATAAACGCGTTTTTTCAGACAGCTGTATCCCTATGTAACTGCAAGGCTCAGAAGAGCCCACACACTCAGGTCTTAACCTCAGTGTGCTGAAAGTGTCAAAACGTGTTTTTCAGCAGAAATAAACATGTTTCTGCAAGTTTGGTCACCCCCATGTAAGATATGGGGCAGTAACAGCACACTTTTCAAAACGTGTTTTTCAGCCCGAAATAAACGCGTTTTTCAGACAGCTGTATCCCTATGTAACTGCAAGGCTCAGAAGAGCCCACACACTCAGCTCTTAACCCCAGTGTGCTGAAAGTGTCAAAACGTGTTTTTCAGCAGAAATAAACATGTTTCTGCAAGTTTGGTCAACCCCATGTAACTTATGGGGCAGTAACAGCACACTTTTCAAAACGTGTTTTTCAGCCCGAAATAAACGCGTTTTTTCAGACAGCTGTATCCCTATGTAACTGCAAGGCTCAGAAGAGCGTACACACTCAGGTCTTAACCCCAGTGTGATAAAAGTGTCAAAACGTGTTTTTCAGCAGAAATAAACATGTTTCTGCAAGTTTGGTCAACCCCATGTAAGTTATGGGGCAGTAACAGCACACTTTTCAAAACGTGTTTTTCAGCCCGAAATAAACGCGTTTTTTCAGGCAGCTGTATCCCTATGTAACTGCAAGGCTCAGAAGACCCCACACACTCAGCTCTTAACCCCAGTGTGCTGAATGTGTCAAAACGTGTTTTTCAGCAGAAATAAACATGTTTCTGCAAGTTTGGTCACCCCCATGTAAGTTATGGGGCAGTAACAGCTCACTTTTCAAAACGTGTTTTTCAGCCCGAAATAAACGCGTTTTTTCAGACTTCAGAATTCCAATGTAACTGCAAGGCTCAGAAGAGCCCACACACTCAGCTCTTAACCCCAGTGTGCAGAAAGTGCCAAAACGTGTTTTTCAGCAGAAATAAACATGTTTCTGCAAGTTTGGTCAACCCCATGTAAGTTATGGGGCAGTAACAGCACACTTTTCAAAACGTGTTTTTCAGCCCGAAATAAACGCGTTTTTTCAGACAGCTGTATCCCTATGTAACTGCAAGGCTCAGAAGAGCCCACACACTCAGGTCTTAACCTCAGTGTGCTGAAAGTGTCAAAACGTGTTTTTCAGCAGAAATAAACATGTTTCTGCAAGTTTGGTCACCCCCATGTAAGATATGGGGCAGTAACAGCACACTTTTCAAAACGTGTTTTTCAGCCCGAAATAAACGCGTTTTTCAGACAGCTGTATCCCTATGTAACTGCAAGGCTCAGAAGAGCCCACACACTCAGCTCTTAACCCCAGTGTGCTGAAAGTGTCAAAACGTGTTTTTCAGCAGAAATAAACATGTTTCTGCAAGTTTGGTCAACCCCATGTAACTTATGGGGCAGTAACAGCTCACTTTTCAAAACGTGTTTTTCAGCCCGAAATAAACTCATTTTTTCAGACTTCAGAATTCCAATGTAACTGCAAGGCTCAGAAGAGCCCACACACTCAGCTCTTAACCCCAGTGTGCAGAAAGTGCCAAAACGTGTTTTTCAGCAGAAATAAACATGTTTCTGCAAGTTTGGTCAACCCCATGTAAGTTATGGGGCAGTAACAGCTCACTTTTCAAAACGTGTTTTTCAGCCCGAAATAAACGCGTTTTTTCAGACAGCTGTATCCCTTTGTAACTGCAAGGCTCAGAAGAGCCCACACACTCAGCTCTTAACCCCAGTGTGCTGAAAGTGTCAAAACGTGTTTTTCAGCAGAAATAAACATGTTTCTGCAAGTTTGGTCAACCCCATGTAAGTTATGGGGCAGTAACAGCACACTTTTCAAAACGTGTTTTTCAGCCCGAAATAAACGCGTTTTTTCAGACTTCAGAATTGCAATGTAACTGCGAGGCTCAGAAGAGCCCACACACTCGGCTCTTAACCCCAGTGTGCTGAAAGTGTCAAAACATGTTTTTCAGCAGAAATAAACATGTTTCTGCAAGTTTGGTCAACCCCATGTAACTTATGGGGCAGTAACAGCTCACTTTTCAAAACGTGTTTTTCAGCCCGAAATAAACGTGTTTTTTCAGACTTCAGAATTCCAATGTAACTGCAAGGCTCAGAAGAGCCCACACACTCAGGTCTTAACCCCAGTGTGCTGAAAGTGTCAAAACGTGTTTTTCAGCAGAAATAAACATGTTTCTGCAAGTTTGGTCAACCCCATGTAAGTTATGGGGCAGTAACAGCACACTTTTCAAAACGTGTTTTTCAGCCCGAAATAAACGCGTTTTTTCAGACAGCTGTGTCCCTATGTAACTGCAAGGCTCAGAAGAGCCCACACACTCAGCTCTTAACCCCAGTGTGCTGAATGTGTCAAAACGTGTTTTTCAGCAGAAATAAACATGTTTCTGCAAGTTTGGTCAACCCCATGTAACTTATGGGGCAGTAACAGCTCACTTTTCAAAACGTGTTTTTCAGCCCGAAATAAACGCGTTTTTTCAGACTTCAGAATTCCAATGTAAGTGCAAGGCTCAGAAGAGCCCACACACTCAGCTCTTAAAACCAGTGTGCTGAAAGTGTCAGAACGTGTTTTTCAGCAGAAATAAACATGTTTCTGCAAGTTTGGTCACCCCCATGTAAGTTATGGGGCAGTAACAGCACACTTTTCAAAACGTGTTTTTCAGCCCGAAATAAACGCATTTTTCAGACTTCAGTTTCCCAATGTAAGTGCAAGGCTCAGAAGAGCCCACACACTCAGCTCTTAAAACCAGTGTGCTGAAAGTGTCAGAACGTGTTTTTCAGAAGAAATAAACATGTTTCTGCAAGTTTGGTCAACCCCATGTAAGTTATGGGGCAGTAACAGCACACTTTTCAAAACGTGTTTTTCAGCCCGAAATAAACGCGTTTTTTCAGACTTCAGAATTCCAATGTAACTGCAAGGCTCAGAAGAGCCCACACACTCAGCTCTTAACCCCAGTGTGCTGAAAGTGTCAGAACGTGTTTTTCAGCAGAAATAAACATGTTTCTGCAAGATTGGTCATCCCCATGTAAGTTATGTGGCAGTAATGGCACACTTTTCAAAACGTGTTTTTCAGCCCGAAATAAACGCGTTTTTTCAGACTTCAGAATTCCAATGTAACTGCAAGGCTCAGAAGAGCCCACACACTCAGCTCTTAACCCCAGTGTGCTGAAAGTGTCAGAACGTGTTTTTCAGCAGAAATAAACATGTTTCTGCAAGTTTGGTCAACCCCATGTAACTTATGGGGCAGTAACAGCTCACTTTTCAAAACGTGTTTTTCAGCCCGAAATAAACGCGTTTTTTCAGACAGCTGTATCCCTATGTAACTGCAAGGCTCAGAAGAGCCCACACACTCAGCTCTTAACCCCAGTGTGCTGAAAGTGTCAAAACGTGTTTTTCAGCAGAAATAAACATGTTTCTGCAAGTTTGGTCACCCCCATGTAAGTTATGGGGCAGTAACAGCACACTTTTCAAAACATGTTTTTCAGCCCGAAATAAACGCGTTTTTTCAGACAGCTGTATCCCTATGTAACTGCAAGGCTCAGAAGAGCGTACACACTCAGGTCTTAACCCCAGTGTGATAAAAGTGTCAAAACGTGTTTTTCAGCAGAAATAAACATGTTTCTGCAAGTTTGGTCACCCCCATGTAAGTTATGGGGCAGTAACAGCACACTTTTCAAAACGTGTTTTTCAGCCCGAAATAAACGTGTTTTTTCAGACTTCAGAATTCCAATGTAACTGCAAGGCTCAGAAGAGCCCACACACTCAGCTCTTAACCCCAGTGTGCTGAAAGTGTCAAAACGTGTTTTTCAGCAGAAATAAACATGTTTCTGCAAGTTTGGTCAACCCCATGTAACTTATGGGGCAGTAACAGCTCACTTTTCAAAACGTTTTTTTCAGCCCGAAATAAATGCGTTTTTTCAGACTTCAGAATTCCAATGTAACTGCAAGGCTCAGAAGAGCCCACACACTCAGGTCTTAACCCCAGTGTGCTGAAAGTGTCAGAACGTGTTTTTCAGCAGAAATAAACATGTTTCTGCAAGTTTGGTCACCCCCATGTAAGTTATGGGGCAGTAACAGCACACTTTTCAAAACGTGTTTTTCAGCCCGAAATAAACGCATTTTTCAGACTTCAGTTTCCCAATGTAAGTGCAAGGCTCAGAAGAGCCCACACACTCAGCTCTTAAAACCAGTGTGCTGAAAGTGTCAGAACGTGTTTTTCAGAAGAAATAAACATGTTTCTGCAAGTTTGGTCAACCCCATGTAAGTTATGGGGCAGTAACAGCACACTTTTCAAAACGTGTTTTTCAGCCCGAAATAAACGCGTTTTTTCAGACTTCAGAATTCCAATGTAACTGCAAGGCTCAGAAGAGCCCACACACTCAGCTCTTAACCCCAGTGTGCTGAAAGTGTCAGAACGTGTTTTTCAGCAGAAATAAACATGTTTCTGCAAGATTGGTCATCCCCATGTAAGTTATGTGGCAGTAATGGCACACTTTTCAAAACGTGTTTTTCAGCCCGAAATAAACGCGTTTTTTCAGACTTCAGAATTCCAATGTAACTGCAAGGCTCAGAAGAGCCCACACACTCAGCTCTTAACCCCAGTGTGCTGAAAGTGTCAGAACGTGTTTTTCAGCAGAAATAAACATGTTTCTGCAAGTTTGGTCAACCCCATGTAACTTATGGGGCAGTAACAGCTCACTTTTCAAAACGTGTTTTTCAGCCCGAAATAAACGCGTTTTTTCAGACAGCTGTATCCCTATGTAACTGCAAGGCTCAGAAGAGCCCACACACTCAGGTCTTAACCTCAGTGTGCTGAAAGTGTCAAAACGTGTTTTTCAGCAGAAATAAACATGTTTCTGCAAGTTTGGTCACCCCCATGTAAGTTATGGGGCAGTAACAGCACACTTTTCAAAACGTGTTTTTCAGCCCGAAATAAACGCGTTTTTTCAGACAGCTGTATCCCTATGTAACTGCAAGGCTCAGAAGAGCGTACACACTCAGGTCTTAACCCCAGTGTGATAAAAGTGTCAAAACGTGTTTTTCAGCAGAAATAAACATGTTTCTGCAAGTTTGGTCAACCCCATGTAAGTTATGGGGCAGTAACAGCACACTTTTCAAAACGTGTTTTTCAGCCCGAAATAAACGCGTTTTTTCAGGCAGCTGTATCCCTATGTAACTGCAAGGCTCAGAAGACCCCACACACTCAGCTCTTAACCCCAGTGTGCTGAATGTGTCAAAACGTGTTTTTCAGCAGAAATAAACATGTTTCTGCAAGTTTGGTCACCCCCATGTAAGTTATGGGGCAGTAACAGCTCACTTTTCAAAACGTGTTTTTCAGCCCGAAATAAACGCGTTTTTTCAGACTTCAGAATTCCAATGTAACTGCAAGGCTCAGAAGAGCCCACACACTCAGCTCTTAACCCCAGTGTGCAGAAAGTGCCAAAACGTGTTTTTCAGCAGAAATAAACATGTTTCTGCAAGTTTGGTCAACCCCATGTAAGTTATGGGGCAGTAACAGCACACTTTTCAAAACTTGTTTTTCAGCCCGAAATAAACGCGTTTTTTCAGACAGCTGTATCCCTATGTAACTGCAAGGCTCAGAAGAGCCCACACACTCAGGTCTTAACCTCAGTGTGCTGAAAGTGTCAAAACGTGTTTTTCAGCAGAAATAAACATGTTTCTGCAAGTTTGGTCACCCCCATGTAAGATATGGGGCAGTAACAGCACACTTTTCAAAACGTGTTTTTCAGCCCGAAATAAACGCGTTTTTCAGACAGCTGTATCCCTATGTAACTGCAAGGCTCAGAAGAGCCCACACACTCAGCTCTTAACCCCAGTGTGCTGAAAGTGTCAAAACGTGTTTTTCAGCAGAAATAAACATGTTTCTGCAAGTTTGGTCAACCCCATGTAACTTATGGGGCAGTAACAGCTCACTTTTCAAAACGTGTTTTTCAGCCCGAAATAAACTCATTTTTTCAGACTTCAGAATTCCAATGTAACTGCAAGGCTCAGAAGAGCCCACACACTCAGCTCTTAACCCCAGTGTGCAGAAAGTGCCAAAACGTGTTTTTCAGCAGAAATAAACATGTTTCTGCAAGTTTGGTCAACCCCATGTAAGTTATGGGGCAGTAACAGCTCACTTTTCAAAACGTGTTTTTCAGCCCGAAATAAACGCGTTTTTTCAGACAGCTGTATCCCTTTGTAACTGCAAGGCTCAGAAGAGCCCACACACTCAGCTCTTAACCCCAGTGTGCTGAAAGTGTCAAAACGTGTTTTTCAGCAGAAATAAACATGTTTCTGCAAGTTTGGTCAACCCCATGTAAGTTATGGGGCAGTAACAGCACACTTTTCAAAACGTGTTTTTCAGCCCGAAATAAACGCGTTTTTTCAGACTTCAGAATTGCAATGTAACTGCGAGGCTCAGAAGAGCCCACACACTCGGCTCTTAACCCCAGTGTGCTGAAAGTGTCAAAACATGTTTTTCAGCAGAAATAAACATGTTTCTGCAAGTTTGGTCAACCCCATGTAACTTATGGGGCAGTAACAGCTCACTTTTCAAAACGTGTTTTTCAGCCCGAAATAAACGTGTTTTTTCAGACTTCAGAATTCCAATGTAACTGCAAGGCTCAGAAGAGCCCACACACTCAGGTCTTAACCCCAGTGTGCTGAAAGTGTCAAAACGTGTTTTTCAGCAGAAATAAACATGTTTCTGCAAGTTTGGTCAACCCCATGTAAGTTATGGGGCAGTAACAGCACACTTTTCAAAACGTGTTTTTCAGCCCGAAATAAACGCGTTTTTTCAGACAGCTGTGTCCCTATGTAACTGCAAGGCTCAGAAGAGCCCACACACTCAGCTCTTAACCCCAGTGTGCTGAATGTGTCAAAACGTGTTTTTCAGCAGAAATAAACATGTTTCTGCAAGTTTGGTCAACCCCATGTAACTTATGGGGCAGTAACAGCTCACTTTTCAAAACGTGTTTTTCAGCCCGAAATAAACGCGTTTTTTCAGACTTCAGAATTCCAATGTAAGTGCAAGGCTCAGAAGAGCCCACACACTCAGCTCTTAAAACCAGTGTGCTGAAAGTGTCAGAACGTGTTTTTCAGCAGAAATAAACATGTTTCTGCAAGTTTGGTCACCCCCATGTAAGTTATGGGGCAGTAACAGCACACTTTTCAAAACATGTTTTTCAGCCCGAAATAAACGCGTTTTTTCAGACAGCTGTATCCCTATGTAACTGCAAGGCTCAGAAGAGCGTACACACTCAGGTCTTAACCCCAGTGTGATAAAAGTGTCAAAACGTGTTTTTCAGCAGAAATAAACATGTTTCTGCAAGTTTGGTCACCCCCATGTAAGTTATGGGGCAGTAACAGCACACTTTTCAAAACGTGTTTTTCAGCCCGAAATAAATGTGTTTTTTCAGACAGCTGTATCCCTATGTAACTGCAAGGCTCAGAAGAGCCCACACACTCAGCTCTTAACCCCAGTGTGCTGAAAGTGTCAAAACGTGTTTTTCAGCAGAAATAAACATGTTTCTGCAAGTTTGGTCAACCCCATGTAACTTATGGGGCAGTAACAGCTCACTTTTCAAAACGTTTTTTTCAGCCCGAAATAAATGCGTTTTTTCAGACTTCAGAATTCCAATGTAACTGCAAGGCTCAGAAGAGCCCACACACTCAGGTCTTAACCCCAGTGTGCTGAAAGTGTCAGAACGTGTTTTTCAGCAGAAATAAACATGTTTCTGCAAGTTTGGTCACCCCCATGTAAGTTATGGGGCAGTAACAGCACACTTTTCAAAACGTGTTTTTCAGCCCGAAATAAACGCATTTTTCAGACTTCAGTTTCCCAGTGTAAGTGCAAGGCTCAGAAGAGCCCACACACTCAGCTCTTAAAACCAGTGTGCTGAAAGTGTCAGAACGTGTTTTTCAGAAGAAATAAACATGTTTCTGCAAGTTTGGTCAACCCCATGTAAGTTATGGGGCAGTAACAGCACACTTTTCAAAACGTGTTTTTCAGCCCGAAATAAACGCGTTTTTTCAGACTTCAGAATTCCAATGTAACTGCAAGGCTCAGAAGAGCCCACACACTCAGCTCTTAACCCCAGTGTGCTGAAAGTGTCAGAACGTGTTTTTCAGCAGAAATAAACATGTTTCTGCAAGTTTGGTCATCCCCATGTAAGTTATGTGGCAGTAATGGCACACTTTTCAAAACGTGTTTTTCAGCCCGAAATAAACGCGTTTTTTCAGACTTCAGAATTCCAATGTAACTGCAAGGCTCAGAAGAGCCCACACACTCAGCTCTTAACCCCAGTGTGCTGAAAGTGTCAGAACGTGTTTTTCAGCAGAAATAAACATGTTTCTGCAAGTTTGGTCAACCCCATGTAACTTATGGGGCAGTAACAGCTCACTTTTCAAAACGTGTTTTTCAGCCCGAAATAAACGCGTTTTTTCAGACAGCTGTATCCCTATGTAACTGCAAGGCTCAGAAGAGCCCACACACTCAGCTCTTAACCCCAGTGTGATAAAAGTGTCAAAACGTGTTTTTCAGCAGAAATAAACATGTTTCTGCAAGTTTGGTCACCCCCATGTAAGTTATGGGGCAGTAACAGCACACTTTTCAAAACGTGTTTTTCAGCCCGAAATAAACGTGTTTTTTCAGACTTCAGAATTCCAATGTAACTGCAAGGCTCAGAAGAGCCCACACACTCAGCTCTTAACCCCAGTGTGCTGAAAGTGTCAAAACGTGTTTTTCAGCAGAAATAAACATGTTTCTGCAAGTTTGGTCAACCCCATGTAACTTATGGGGCAGTAACAGCTCACTTTTCAAAACGTTTTTTTCAGCCCGAAATAAATGCGTTTTTTCAGACTTCAGAATTCCAATGTAACTGCAAGGCTCAGAAGAGCCCACACACTCAGGTCTTAACCCCAGTGTGCTGAAAGTGTCAGAACGTGTTTTTCAGCAGAAATAAACATGTTTCTGCAAGTTTGGTCACCCCCATGTAAGTTATGGGGCAGTAACAGCACACTTTTCAAAACGTGTTTTTCAGCCCGAAATAAACGCATTTTTCAGACTTCAGTTTCCCAATGTAAGTGCAAGGCTCAGAAGAGCCCACACACTCAGCTCTTAAAACCAGTGTGCTGAAAGTGTCAGAACGTGTTTTTCAGAAGAAATAAACATGTTTCTGCAAGTTTGGTCACCCCCATGTAAGTTATGGGGCAGTAACAGCACACTTTTCAAAACGTGTTTTTCAGCCCGAAATAAACGTGTTTTTTCAGACTTCAGAATTCCAATGTAACTGCAAGGCTCAGAAGAGCCCACACACTCAGCTCTTAACCCCAGTGTGCTGAAAGTGTCAAAACGTGTTTTTCAGCAGAAATAAACATGTTTCTGCAAGTTTGGTCAACCCCATGTAACTTATGGGGCAGTAACAGCTCACTTTTCAAAACGTTTTTTTCAGCCCGAAATAAATGCGTTTTTTCAGACTTCAGAATTCCAATGTAACTGCAAGGCTCAGAAGAGCCCACACACTCAGGTCTTAACCCCAGTGTGCTGAAAGTGTCAGAACGTGTTTTTCAGCAGAAATAAACATGTTTCTGCAAGTTTGGTCACCCCCATGTAAGTTATGGGGCAGTAACAGCACACTTTTCAAAACGTGTTTTTCAGCCCGAAATAAACGCATTTTTCAGACTTCAGTTTCCCAATGTAAGTGCAAGGCTCAGAAGAGCCCACACACTCAGCTCTTAAAACCAGTGTGCTGAAAGTGTCAGAACGTGTTTTTCAGAAGAAATAAACATGTTTCTGCAAGTTTGGTCAACCCCATGTAAGTTATGGGGCAGTAACAGCACACTTTTCAAAACGTGTTTTTCAGCCCGAAATAAACGCGTTTTTTCAGACTTCAGAATTCCAATGTAACTGCAAGGCTCAGAAGAGCCCACACACTCAGCTCTTAACCCCAGTGTGCTGAAAGTGTCAGAACGTGTTTTTCAGCAGAAATAAACATGTTTCTGCAAGATTGGTCATCCCCATGTAAGTTATGTGGCAGTAATGGCACACTTTTCAAAACGTGTTTTTCAGCCCGAAATAAACGCGTTTTTTCAGACTTCAGAATTCCAATGTAACTGCAAGGCTCAGAAGAGCCCACACACTCAGCTCTTAACCCCAGTGTGCTGAAAGTGTCAGAACGTGTTTTTCAGCAGAAATAAACATGTTTCTGCAAGTTTGGTCAACCCCATGTAACTTATGGGGCAGTAACAGCTCACTTTTCAAAACGTGTTTTTCAGCCCGAAATAAACGCGTTTTTTCAGACAGCTGTATCCCTATGTAACTGCAAGGCTCAGAAGAGCCCACACACTCAGGTCTTAACCTCAGTGTGCTGAAAGTGTCAAAACGTGTTTTTCAGCAGAAATAAACATGTTTCTGCAAGTTTGGTCACCCCCATGTAAGTTATGGGGCAGTAACAGCACACTTTTCAAAACGTGTTTTTCAGCCCGAAATAAACGCGTTTTTTCAGACAGCTGTATCCCTATGTAACTGCAAGGCTCAGAAGAGCGTACACACTCAGGTCTTAACCCCAGTGTGATAAAAGTGTCAAAACGTGTTTTTCAGCAGAAATAAACATGTTTCTGCAAGTTTGGTCAACCCCATGTAAGTTATGGGGCAGTAACAGCACACTTTTCAAAACGTGTTTTTCAGCCCGAAATAAACGCGTTTTTTCAGGCAGCTGTATCCCTATGTAACTGCAAGGCTCAGAAGACCCCACACACTCAGCTCTTAACCCCAGTGTGCTGAATGTGTCAAAACGTGTTTTTCAGCAGAAATAAACATGTTTCTGCAAGTTTGGTCACCCCCATGTAAGTTATGGGGCAGTAACAGCTCACTTTTCAAAACGTGTTTTTCAGCCCGAAATAAACGCGTTTTTTCAGACTTCAGAATTCCAATGTAACTGCAAGGCTCAGAAGAGCCCACACACTCAGCTCTTAACCCCAGTGTGCAGAAAGTGCCAAAACGTGTTTTTCAGCAGAAATAAACATGTTTCTGCAAGTTTGGTCAACCCCATGTAAGTTATGGGGCAGTAACAGCACACTTTTCAAAACTTGTTTTTCAGCCCGAAATAAACGCGTTTTTTCAGACAGCTGTATCCCTATGTAACTGCAAGGCTCAGAAGAGCCCACACACTCAGGTCTTAACCTCAGTGTGCTGAAAGTGTCAAAACGTGTTTTTCAGCAGAAATAAACATGTTTCTGCAAGTTTGGTCACCCCCATGTAAGATATGGGGCAGTAACAGCACACTTTTCAAAACGTGTTTTTCAGCCCGAAATAAACGCGTTTTTCAGACAGCTGTATCCCTATGTAACTGCAAGGCTCAGAAGAGCCCACACACTCAGCTCTTAACCCCAGTGTGCTGAAAGTGTCAAAACGTGTTTTTCAGCAGAAATAAACATGTTTCTGCAAGTTTGGTCAACCCCATGTAACTTATGGGGCAGTAACAGCTCACTTTTCAAAACGTGTTTTTCAGCCCGAAATAAACTCATTTTTTCAGACTTCAGAATTCCAATGTAACTGCAAGGCTCAGAAGAGCCCACACACTCAGCTCTTAACCCCAGTGTGCAGAAAGTGCCAAAACGTGTTTTTCAGCAGAAATAAACATGTTTCTGCAAGTTTGGTCAACCCCATGTAAGTTATGGGGCAGTAACAGCTCACTTTTCAAAACGTGTTTTTCAGCCCGAAATAAACGCGTTTTTTCAGACAGCTGTATCCCTTTGTAACTGCAAGGCTCAGAAGAGCCCACACACTCAGCTCTTAACCCCAGTGTGCTGAAAGTGTCAAAACGTGTTTTTCAGCAGAAATAAACATGTTTCTGCAAGTTTGGTCAACCCCATGTAAGTTATGGGGCAGTAACAGCACACTTTTCAAAACGTGTTTTTCAGCCCGAAATAAACGCGTTTTTTCAGACTTCAGAATTGCAATGTAACTGCGAGGCTCAGAAGAGCCCACACACTCGGCTCTTAACCCCAGTGTGCTGAAAGTGTCAAAACATGTTTTTCAGCAGAAATAAACATGTTTCTGCAAGTTTGGTCAACCCCATGTAACTTATGGGGCAGTAACAGCTCACTTTTCAAAACGTGTTTTTCAGCCCGAAATAAACGTGTTTTTTCAGACTTCAGAATTCCAATGTAACTGCAAGGCTCAGAAGAGCCCACACACTCAGGTCTTAACCCCAGTGTGCTGAAAGTGTCAAAACGTGTTTTTCAGCAGAAATAAACATGTTTCTGCAAGTTTGGTCAACCCCATGTAAGTTATGGGGCAGTAACAGCACACTTTTCAAAACGTGTTTTTCAGCCCGAAATAAACGCGTTTTTTCAGACAGCTGTGTCCCTATGTAACTGCAAGGCTCAGAAGAGCCCACACACTCAGCTCTTAACCCCAGTGTGCTGAATGTGTCAAAACGTGTTTTTCAGCAGAAATAAACATGTTTCTGCAAGTTTGGTCAACCCCATGTAACTTATGGGGCAGTAACAGCTCACTTTTCAAAACGTGTTTTTCAGCCCGAAATAAACGCGTTTTTTCAGACTTCAGAATTCCAATGTAAGTGCAAGGCTCAGAAGAGCCCACACACTCAGCTCTTAAAACCAGTGTGCTGAAAGTGTCAGAACGTGTTTTTCAGCAGAAATAAACATGTTTCTGCAAGTTTGGTCACCCCCATGTAAGTTATGGGGCAGTAACAGCACACTTTTCAAAACATGTTTTTCAGCCCGAAATAAACGCGTTTTTTCAGACAGCTGTATCCCTATGTAACTGCAAGGCTCAGAAGAGCGTACACACTCAGGTCTTAACCCCAGTGTGATAAAAGTGTCAAAACGTGTTTTTCAGCAGAAATAAACATGTTTCTGCAAGTTTGGTCACCCCCATGTAAGTTATGGGGCAGTAACAGCACACTTTTCAAAACGTGTTTTTCAGCCCGAAATAAATGTGTTTTTTCAGACAGCTGTATCCCTATGTAACTGCAAGGCTCAGAAGAGCCCACACACTCAGCTCTTAACCCCAGTGTGCTGAAAGTGTCAAAACGTGTTTTTCAGCAGAAATAAACATGTTTCTGCAAGTTTGGTCAACCCCATGTAACTTATGGGGCAGTAACAGCTCACTTTTCAAAACGTTTTTTTCAGCCCGAAATAAATGCGTTTTTTCAGACTTCAGAATTCCAATGTAACTGCAAGGCTCAGAAGAGCCCACACACTCAGGTCTTAACCCCAGTGTGCTGAAAGTGTCAGAACGTGTTTTTCAGCAGAAATAAACATGTTTCTGCAAGTTTGGTCACCCCCATGTAAGTTATGGGGCAGTAACAGCACACTTTTCAAAACGTGTTTTTCAGCCCGAAATAAACGCATTTTTCAGACTTCAGTTTCCCAGTGTAAGTGCAAGGCTCAGAAGAGCCCACACACTCAGCTCTTAAAACCAGTGTGCTGAAAGTGTCAGAACGTGTTTTTCAGAAGAAATAAACATGTTTCTGCAAGTTTGGTCAACCCCATGTAAGTTATGGGGCAGTAACAGCACACTTTTCAAAACGTGTTTTTCAGCCCGAAATAAACGCGTTTTTTCAGACTTCAGAATTCCAATGTAACTGCAAGGCTCAGAAGAGCCCACACACTCAGCTCTTAACCCCAGTGTGCTGAAAGTGTCAGAACGTGTTTTTCAGCAGAAATAAACATGTTTCTGCAAGTTTGGTCATCCCCATGTAAGTTATGTGGCAGTAATGGCACACTTTTCAAAACGTGTTTTTCAGCCCGAAATAAACGCGTTTTTTCAGACTTCAGAATTCCAATGTAACTGCAAGGCTCAGAAGAGCCCACACACTCAGCTCTTAACCCCAGTGTGCTGAAAGTGTCAGAACGTGTTTTTCAGCAGAAATAAACATGTTTCTGCAAGTTTGGTCAACCCCATGTAACTTATGGGGCAGTAACAGCTCACTTTTCAAAACGTGTTTTTCAGCCCGAAATAAACGCGTTTTTTCAGACAGCTGTATCCCTATGTAACTGCAAGGCTCAGAAGAGCCCACACACTCAGCTCTTAACCCCAGTGTGCTGAAAGTGTCAAAACGTGTTTTTCAGCAGAAATAAACATGTTTCTGCAAGTTTGGTCAACCCCATGTAAGTTATGGGGCAGTAACAGCACACTTTTCAAAACGTGTTTTTCAGCCCGAAATAAACGCGTTTTTTCAGACAGCTGTGTCCCTATGTAACTGCAAGGCTCAGAAGAGCCCACACACTCAGCTCTTAACCCCAGTGTGCTGAATGTGTCAAAACGTGTTTTTCAGCAGAAATAAACATGTTTCTGCAAGTTTGGTCAACCCCATGTAACTTATGGGGCAGTAACAGCTCACTTTTCAAAACGTGTTTTTCAGCCCGAAATAAACGCGTTTTTTCAGACTTCAGAATTCCAATGTAACTGCAAGGCTCAGAAGAGCCCACACACTCAGCTCTTAACCCCAGTGTGCAGAAAGTGCCAAAACGTGTTTTTCAGCAGAAATAAACATGTTTCTGCAAGTTTGGTCAACCCCATGTAAGTTATGGGGCAGTAACAGCACACTTTTCAAAACGTGTTTTTCAGCCCGAAATAAACGCGTTTTTTCAGACAGCTGTATCCCTATGTAACTGCAAGGCTCAGAAGAGCCCACACACTCAGCTCTTAACCCCAGTGTGCTGAAAGTGTCAAAACGTGTTTTTCAGCAGAAATAAACATGTTTCTGCAAGTTTGGTCAACCCCATGTAAGTTATGGGGCAGTAACAGCACACTTTTCAAAACGTGTTTTTCAGCCCGAAATAAACGCGTTTTTTCATTCAGCTGTATCCCTATGTAACTGGAAGGCTTAAAAGAGCCCACACACTCAGCTCTTAACCCCAGTGTGCAGAAAGTGTCAAAACATGTTTTTCAGCAGAAATAAACATGTTTCTGCAAGTTTGGTCAACCCCATGTAACTTATGGGGCAGTAACAGCTCACTTTTCAAAACGTGTTTTTCAGCCCGAAATAAACGCGTTTTTTCAGACTTCAGAATTCCAATGTAACTGCAAGGCTCAGAAGAGCCCACACACTCAGGTCTTAACCCCAGTGTGCTGAAAGTGTCAAAACGTGTTTTTCAGCAGAAATAAACATGTTTCTGCAAGTTTGGTCAACCCCATGTAACTTATGGGGCAGTAACAGCACACTTTTCAAAACGTGTTTTTCAGCCCGAAATAAACGCGTTTTTTCAGACTTCAGAATTCCAATGTAACTGCAAGGCTCAGAAGAGCCCACACACTCAGGTCTTAACCCCAGTGTGCTGAAAGTGTCAAAACGTGTTTTTCAGCAGAAATAAACATGTTTCTGCAAGTTTGGTCAACCCCATGTAACTTATGGGGCAGTAACAGCACACTTTTCAAAACGTGTTTTTCAGCCCGAAATAAACGTGTTTTTTCAGACAGCTGTGTCCCTATGTAACTGCAAGGCTCAGAAGAGCCCACACACTCAGCTCTTAACCCCAGTGTGCTGAATGTGTCAAAACGTGTTTTTCAGCAGAAATAAACATGTTTCTGCAAGTTTGGTCAACCCCATGTAACTTATGGGGCAGTAACAGCTCACTTTTCAAAACGTGTTTTTCAGCCCGAAATAAACGCGTTTTTTCAGACTTCAGAATTCCAATGTAACTGCAAGAAACAGAAGAGCCCACACACTCAGCTCTTAACCCCAGTGTGCAGAAAGTGCCAAAACGTGTTTTTCAGCAGAAATAAACATGTTTCTGCAAGTTTGGTCAACCCCATGTAAGTTATGGGGCAGTAACAGCACACTTTTCAAAACATGTTTTTCAGCCCGAAATAAACGCGTTTTTTCAGACAGCTGTATCCCTATGTAACTGCAAGGCTCAGAAGAGCGTACACACTCAGGTCTTAACCCCAGTGTGATAAAAGTGTCAAAACGTGTTTTTCAGCAGAAATAAACATGTTTCTGCAAGTTTGGTCACCCCCATGTAAGTTATGGGGCAGTAACAGCACACTTTTCAAAACGTGTTTTTCAGCCCGAAATAAACGTGTTTTTTCAGACAGCTGTATCCCTATGTAACTGCAAGGCTCAGAAGAGCCCACACACTCAGCTCTTAACCCCAGTGTGCTGAAAGTGTCAGAACGTGTTTTTCAGCAGAAATAAACATGTTTCTGCAAGTTTGGTCAACCCCATGTAACTTATGGGGCAGTAACAGCTCACTTTTCAAAACGTGTTTTTCAGCCCGAAATAAACGCGTTTTTTCAGACAGCTGTATCCCTATGTAACTGCAAGGCTCAGAAGAGCCCACACACTCAGCTCTTAACCCCAGTGTGCTGAAAGTGTCAAAACGTGTTTTTCAGCAGAAATAAACATGTTTCTGCAAGTTTGGTCACCCCCATGTAACTTATGGGGCAGTAACAGCACACTTTTCAAAACATGTTTTTCAGCCCGAAATAAACGCGTTTTTTCAGACAGCTGTATCCCTATGTAACTGAAAGACTCAGAAGAGCGTACACACTCAGGTCTTAACCCCAGTGTGATAAAAGTGTCAAAACGTGTTTTTCAGCAGAAATAAACATGTTTCTGCAAGTTTGGTCACCCCCATGTAAGTTATGGGGCAGTAACAGCACACTTTTCAAAACGTGTTTTTCAGCCCGAAATAAACGTGTTTTTTCAGACTTCAGAATTCCAATGTAACTGCAAGGCTCAGAAGAGCCCACACACTCAGCTCTTAACCCCAGTGTGCTGAAAGTGTCAAAACGTGTTTTTCAGCAGAAATAAACATGTTTCTGCAAGTTTGGTCAACCCCATGTAACTTATGGGGCAGTAACAGCTCACTTTTCAAAACGTTTTTTTCAGCCCGAAATAAATGCGTTTTTTCAGACTTCAGAATTCCAATGTAACTGCAAGGCTCAGAAGAGCCCACACACTCAGGTCTTAACCCCAGTGTGCTGAAAGTGTCAGAACGTGTTTTTCAGCAGAAATAAACATGTTTCTGCAAGTTTGGTCACCCCCATGTAAGTTATGGGGCAGTAACAGCACACTTTTCAAAACGTGTTTTTCAGCCCGAAATAAACGCATTTTTCAGACTTCAGTTTCCCAGTGTAAGTGCAAGGCTCAGAAGAGCCCACACACTCAGCTCTTAAAACCAGTGTGCTGAAAGTGTCAGAACGTGTTTTTCAGAAGAAATAAACATGTTTCTGCAAGTTTGGTCAACCCCATGTAAGTTATGGGGCAGTAACAGCACACTTTTCAAAACGTGTTTTTCAGCCCGAAATAAACGCGTTTTTTCAGACTTCAGAATTCCAATGTAACTGCAAGGCTCAGAAGAGCCCACACACTCAGCTCTTAACCCCAGTGTGCTGAAAGTGTCAGAACGTGTTTTTCAGCAGAAATAAACATGTTTCTGCAAGTTTGGTCATCCCCATGTAAGTTATGTGGCAGTAATGGCACACTTTTCAAAACGTGTTTTTCAGCCCGAAATAAACGCGTTTTTTCAGACTTCAGAATTCCAATGTAACTGCAAGGCTCAGAAGAGCCCACACACTCAGCTCTTAACCCCAGTGTGCTGAAAGTGTCAGAACGTGTTTTTCAGCAGAAATAAACATGTTTCTGCAAGTTTGGTCAACCCCATGTAACTTATGGGGCAGTAACAGCTCACTTTTCAAAACGTGTTTTTCAGCCCGAAATAAACGCGTTTTTTCAGACAGCTGTATCCCTATGTAACTGCAAGGCTCAGAAGAGCCCACACACTCAGCTCTTAACCCCAGTGTGCTGAAAGTGTCAAAACGTGTTTTTCAGCAGAAATAAACATGTTTCTGCAAGTTTGGTCAACCCCATGTAAGTTATGGGGCAGTAACAGCACACTTTTCAAAACGTGTTTTTCAGCCCGAAATAAACGCGTTTTTTCAGACTTCAGAATTGCAATGTAACTGCGAGGCTCAGAAGAGCCCACACACTCGGCTCTTAACCCCAGTGTGCTGAAAGTGTCAAAACATGTTTTTCAGCAGAAATAAACATGTTTCTGCAAGTTTGGTCAACTCCATGTAACTTATGGGGCATTAACAGCTCACTTTTCAAAACGTGTTTTTCAGCCCGAAATAAACGCGTTTTTTCAGACTTCAGAATTCCAATGTAACTGCAAGGCTCAGAAGAGCCCACACACTCAGCTCTTAACCCCAGTGTGCTGAAAGTGTGAAAACGTGTTTTTCAGCAGAAATAAACATGTTTCTGCAAGTTTGGTCAACCCCATGTAAGTTATGGGGCAGTAACAGCACACTTTTCAAAACATGTTTTTCAGCCCGAAATAAACGCGTTTTTTCAGACAGCTGTATCCCTATGTAACTGCAAGGCTCAGAAGAGCGTACACACTCAGGTCTTAACCCCAGTGTGATAAAAGTGTCAAAACGTGTTTTTCAGCAGAAATAAACATGTTTCTGCAAGTTTGGTCACCCCCATGTAAGTTATGGGGCAGTAACAGCACACTTTTCAAAACGTGTTTTTCAGCCCGAAATAAACGTGTTTTTTCAGACAGCTGTATCCCTATGTAACTGCAAGGCTCAGAAGAGCCCACACACTCAGCTCTTAACCCCAGTGTGCTGAAAGTGTCAAAACGTGTTTTTCAGCAGAAATAAACATGTTTCTGCAAGTTTGGTCAACCCCATGTAACTTATGGGGCAGTAACAGCTCACTTTTCAAAACGTGTTTTTCAGCCCGAAATAAACGCGTTTTTTCAGACTTCAGAATTCCAATGTAACTGCAAGGCTCAGAAGAGCCCACACACTCAGCTCTTAACCCCAGTGTGCAGAAAGTGCCAAAACGTGTTTTTCAGCAGAAATAAACATGTTTCTGCAAGTTTGGTCAACCCCATGTAAGTTATGGGGCAGTAACAGCACACTTTTCAAAACGTGTTTTTCAGCCCGAAATAAACGCGTTTTTTCAGACAGCTGTATCCCTATGTAACTGCAAGGCTCAGAAGAGCCCACACACTCAGCTCTTAACCCCAGTGTGCTGAAAGTGTCAAAACGTGTTTTTCAGCAGAAATAAACATGTTTCTGCAAGTTTGGTCAACCCCATGTAAGTTATGGGGCAGTAACAGCACACTTTTCAAAACGTGTTTTTCAGCCCGAAATAAACGCGTTTTTTCATTCAGCTGTATCCCTATGTAACTGGAAGGCTTAAAAGAGCCCACACACTCAGCTCTTAACCCCAGTGTGCAGAAAGTGTCAAAACATGTTTTTCAGCAGAAATAAACATGTTTCTGCAAGTTTGGTCAACCCCATGTAACTTATGGGGCAGTAACAGCTCACTTTTCAAAACGTGTTTTTCAGCCCGAAATAAACGCGTTTTTTCAGACTTCAGAATTCCAATGTAACTGCAAGGCTCAGAAGAGCCCACACACTCAGGTCTTAACCCCAGTGTGCTGAAAGTGTCAAAACGTGTTTTTCAGCAGAAATAAACATGTTTCTGCAAGTTTGGTCAACCCCATGTAACTTATGGGGCAGTAACAGCACACTTTTCAAAACGTGTTTTTCAGCCCGAAATAAACGCGTTTTTTCAGACTTCAGAATTCCAATGTAACTGCAAGGCTCAGAAGAGCCCACACACTCAGCTCTTAACCCCAGTGTGCAGAAAGTGCCAAAACGTGTTTTTCAGCAGAAATAAACATGTTTCTGCAAGTTTGGTCAACCCCATATAAGTTATGGGGCAGTAACAGCAGACTTTTCAAAACGTGTTTTTCAGCCCGAAATAAACGCGTTTTTTCAGACAGCTGTATCCCTATGTAACTGCAAGGCTCAGAAGAGCGTACACACTCAGGTCTTAACCCCAGTGTGATAAAAGTGTCAAAACGTGTTTTTCAGCAGAAATAAACATGTTTCTGCAAGTTTGGTCAACCCCATGTAAGTTATGGGGCAGTAACAGCACACTTTTCAAAACGTGTTTTTCAGCCCGAAATAAACGCGTTTTTTCAGGCAGCTGTATCCCTATGTAACTGCAAGGCTCAGAAGACCCCACACACTCAGCTCTTAACCCCAGTGTGCTGAATGTGTCAAAACATGTTTTTCAGCAGAAATAAACATGTTTCTGCAAGTTTGGTCAACCCCATGTAACTTATGGGGCATTAACAGCTCACTTTTCAAAACGTGTTTTTCAGCCCGAAATAAACGCGTTTTTTCAGACTTCAGAATTCCAATGTAACTGCAAGGCTCAGAAGAGCCCACACACTCAGCTCTTAACCCCAGTGTGCTGAAAGTGTGAAAACGTGTTTTTCAGCAGAAATAAACATGTTTCTGCAAGTTTGGTCAACCCCATGTAAGTTATGGGGCAGTAACAGCACACTTTTCAAAACATGTTTTTCAGCCCGAAATAAACGCGTTTTTTCAGACAGCTGTATCCCTATGTAACTGCAAGGCTCAGAAGAGCGTACACACTCAGGTCTTAACCCCAGTGTGATAAAAGTGTCAAAACGTGTTTTTCAGCAGAAATAAACATGTTTCTGCAAGTTTGGTCACCCCCATGTAAGTTATGGGGCAGTAACAGCACACTTTTCAAAACGTGTTTTTCAGCCCGAAATAAACGTGTTTTTTCAGACAGCTGTATCCCTATGTAACTGCAAGGCTCAGAAGAGCCCACACACTCAGCTCTTAACCCCAGTGTGCTGAAAGTGTCAAAACGTGTTTTTCAGCAGAAATAAACATGTTTCTGCAAGTTTGGTCAACCCCATGTAACTTATGGGGCAGTAACAGCTCACTTTTCAAAACGTTTTTTTCAGCCCGAAATAAATGCGTTTTTTCAGACTTCAGAATTCCAATGTAACTGCAAGGCTCAGAAGAGCCCACACACTCAGGTCTTAACCCCAGTGTGCTGAAAGTGTCAGAACGTGTTTTTCAGCAGAAATAAACATGTTTCTGCAAGTTTGGTCACCCCCATGTAAGTTATGGGGCAGTAACAGCACACTTTTCAAAACGTGTTTTTCAGCCCGAAATAAACGCATTTTTCAGACTTCAGTTTCCCAGTGTAAGTGCAAGGCTCAGAAGAGCCCACACACTCAGCTCTTAAAACCAGTGTGCTGAAAGTGTCAGAACGTGTTTTTCAGAAGAAATAAACATGTTTCTGCAAGTTTGGTCAACCCCATGTAAGTTATGGGGCAGTAACAGCACACTTTTCAAAACGTGTTTTTCAGCCCGAAATAAACGCGTTTTTTCAGACTTCAGAATTCCAATGTAACTGCAAGGCTCAGAAGAGCCCACACACTCAGCTCTTAACCCCAGTGTGCTGAAAGTGTCAGAACGTGTTTTTCAGCAGAAATAAACATGTTTCTGCAAGTTTGGTCATCCCCATGTAAGTTATGTGGCAGTAATGGCACACTTTTCAAAACGTGTTTTTCAGCCCGAAATAAACGCGTTTTTTCAGACTTCAGAATTCCAATGTAACTGCAAGGCTCAGAAGAGCCCACACACTCAGCTCTTAACCCCAGTGTGCTGAAAGTGTCAGAACGTGTTTTTCAGCAGAAATAAACATGTTTCTGCAAGTTTGGTCAACCCCATGTAACTTATGGGGCAGTAACAGCTCACTTTTCAAAACGTGTTTTTCAGCCCGAAATAAACGCGTTTTTTCAGACAGCTGTATCCCTATGTAACTGCAAGGCTCAGAAGAGCCCACACACTCAGCTCTTAACCCCAGTGTGCTGAAAGTGTCAAAACGTGTTTTTCAGCAGAAATAAACATGTTTCTGCAAGTTTGGTCAACCCCATGTAAGTTATGGGGCAGTAACAGCACACTTTTCAAAACGTGTTTTTCAGCCCGAAATAAACGCGTTTTTTCAGACTTCAGAATTGCAATGTAACTGCGAGGCTCAGAAGAGCCCACACACTCGGCTCTTAACCCCAGTGTGCTGAAAGTGTCAAAACATGTTTTTCAGCAGAAATAAACATGTTTCTGCAAGTTTGGTCAACTCCATGTAACTTATGGGGCATTAACAGCTCACTTTTCAAAACGTGTTTTTCAGCCCGAAATAAACGCGTTTTTTCAGACTTCAGAATTCCAATGTAACTGCAAGGCTCAGAACAGCCCACACACTCAGCTCTTAACCCCAGTGTGCTGAAAGTGTGAAAACGTGTTTTTCAGCAGAAATAAACATGTTTCTGCAAGTTTGGTCAACCCCATGTAAGTTATGGGGCAGTAACAGCACACTTTTCAAAACATGTTTTTCAGCCCGAAATAAACGCGTTTTTTCAGACAGCTGTATCCCTATGTAACTGCAAGGCTCAGAAGAGCGTACACACTCAGGTCTTAACCCCAGTGTGATAAAAGTGTCAAAACGTGTTTTTCAGCAGAAATAAACATGTTTCTGCAAGTTTGGTCACCCCCATGTAAGTTATGGGGCAGTAACAGCACACTTTTCAAAACGTGTTTTTCAGCCCGAAATAAACGTGTTTTTTCAGACAGCTGTATCCCTATGTAACTGCAAGGCTCAGAAGAGCCCACACACTCAGCTCTTAACCCCAGTGTGCTGAAAGTGTCAAAACGTGTTTTTCAGCAGAAATAAACATGTTTCTGCAAGTTTGGTCAACCCCATGTAACTTATGGGGCAGTAACAGCTCACTTTTCAAAACGTGTTTTTCAGCCCGAAATAAACGCGTTTTTTCAGACTTCAGAATTCCAATGTAACTGCAAGGCTCAGAAGAGCCCACACACTCAGCTCTTAACCCCAGTGTGCAGAAAGTGCCAAAACGTGTTTTTCAGCAGAAATAAACATGTTTCTGCAAGTTTGGTCAACCCCATGTAAGTTATGGGGCAGTAACAGCACACTTTTCAAAAAGTGTTTTTCAGCCCGAAATAAACGCGTTTTTTCAGACAGCTGTATCCCTATGTAACTGCAAGGCTCAGAAGAGCCCACACACTCAGCTCTTAACCCCAGTGTGCTGAAAGTGTCAAAACGTGTTTTTCAGCAGAAATAAACATGTTTCTGCAAGTTTGGTCAACCCCATGTAAGTTATGGGGCAGTAACAGCACACTTTTCAAAACGTGTTTTTCAGCCCGAAATAAACGCGTTTTTTCATTCAGCTGTATCCCTATGTAACTGGAAGGCTTAAAAGAGCCCACACACTCAGCTCTTAACCCCAGTGTGCAGAAAGTGTCAAAACATGTTTTTCAGCAGAAATAAACATGTTTCTGCAAGTTTGGTCAACCCCATGTAACTTATGGGGCAGTAACAGCTCACTTTTCAAAACGTGTTTTTCAGCCCGAAATAAACGCGTTTTTTCAGACTTCAGAATTCCAATGTAACTGCAAGGCTCAGAAGAGCCCACACACTCAGCTCTTAACCCCAGTGTGCAGAAAGTGCCAAAACGTGTTTTTCAGCAGAAATAAACATGTTTCTGCAAGTTTGGTCAACCCCATATAAGTTATGGGGCAGTAACAGCAGACTTTTCAAAACGTGTTTTTCAGCCCGAAATAAACGCGTTTTTTCAGACAGCTGTATCCCTATGTAACTGCAAGGCTCAGAAGAGCGTACACACTCAGGTCTTAACCCCAGTGTGATAAAAGTGTCAAAACGTGTTTTTCAGCAGAAATAAACATGTTTCTGCAAGTTTGGTCAACCCCATGTAAGTTATGGGGCAGTAACAGCACACTTTTCAAAACGTGTTTTTCAGCCCGAAATAAACGCGTTTTTTCAGGCAGCTGTATCCCTATGTAACTGCAAGGCTCAGAAGACCCCACACACTCAGCTCTTAACCCCAGTGTGCTGAATGTGTCAAAACATGTTTTTCAGCAGAAATAAACATGTTTCTGCAAGTTTGGTCAACCCCATGTAACTTATGGGGCATTAACAGCTCACTTTTCAAAACGTGTTTTTCAGCCCGAAATAAACGCGTTTTTTCAGACTTCAGAATTCCAATGTAACTGCAAGGCTCAGAAGAGCCCACACACTCAGCTCTTAACCCCAGTGTGCTGAAAGTGTGAAAACGTGTTTTTCAGCAGAAATAAACATGTTTCTGCAAGTTTGGTCAACCCCATGTAAGTTATGGGGCAGTAACAGCACACTTTTCAAAACATGTTTTTCAGCCCGAAATAAACGCGTTTTTTCAGACAGCTGTATCCCTATGTAACTGCAAGGCTCAGAAGAGCGTACACACTCAGGTCTTAACCCCAGTGTGATAAAAGTGTCAAAACGTGTTTTTCAGCAGAAATAAACATGTTTCTGCAAGTTTGGTCACCCCCATGTAAGTTATGGGGCAGTAACAGCACACTTTTCAAAACGTGTTTTTCAGCCCGAAATAAACGTGTTTTTTCAGACAGCTGTATCCCTATGTAACTGCAAGGCTCAGAAGAGCCCACACACTCAGCTCTTAACCCCAGTGTGCTGAAAGTGTCAAAACGTGTTTTTCAGCAGAAATAAACATGTTTCTGCAAGTTTGGTCAACCCCATGTAACTTATGGGGCAGTAACAGCTCACTTTTCAAAACGTTTTTTTCAGCCCGAAATAAATGCGTTTTTTCAGACTTCAGAATTCCAATGTAACTGCAAGGCTCAGAAGAGCCCACACACTCAGGTCTTAACCCCAGTGTGCTGAAAGTGTCAGAACGTGTTTTTCAGCAGAAATAAACATGTTTCTGCAAGTTTGGTCACCCCCATGTAAGTTATGGGGCAGTAACAGCACACTTTTCAAAACGTGTTTTTCAGCCCGAAATAAACGCATTTTTCAGACTTCAGTTTCCCAGTGTAAGTGCAAGGCTCAGAAGAGCCCACACACTCAGCTCTTAAAACCAGTGTGCTGAAAGTGTCAGAACGTGTTTTTCAGAAGAAATAAACATGTTTCTGCAAGTTTGGTCAACCCCATGTAAGTTATGGGGCAGTAACAGCACACTTTTCAAAACGTGTTTTTCAGCCCGAAATAAACGCGTTTTTTCAGACTTCAGAATTCCAATGTAACTGCAAGGCTCAGAAGAGCCCACACACTCAGCTCTTAACCCCAGTGTGCTGAAAGTGTCAGAACGTGTTTTTCAGCAGAAATAAACATGTTTCTGCAAGTTTGGTCATCCCCATGTAAGTTATGTGGCAGTAATGGCACACTTTTCAAAACGTGTTTTTCAGCCCGAAATAAACGCGTTTTTTCAGACTTCAGAATTCCAATGTAACTGCAAGGCTCAGAAGAGCCCACACACTCAGCTCTTAACCCCAGTGTGCTGAAAGTGTCAGAACGTGTTTTTCAGCAGAAATAAACATGTTTCTGCAAGTTTGGTCAACCCCATGTAACTTATGGGGCAGTAACAGCTCACTTTTCAAAACGTGTTTTTCAGCCCGAAATAAACGCGTTTTTTCAGACAGCTGTATCCCTATGTAACTGCAAGGCTCAGAAGAGCCCACACACTCAGCTCTTAACCCCAGTGTGCTGAAAGTGTCAAAACGTGTTTTTCAGCAGAAATAAACATGTTTCTGCAAGTTTGGTCAACCCCATGTAAGTTATGGGGCAGTAACAGCACACTTTTCAAAACGTGTTTTTCAGCCCGAAATAAACGCGTTTTTTCAGACTTCAGAATTGCAATGTAACTGCGAGGCTCAGAAGAGCCCACACACTCGGCTCTTAACCCCAGTGTGCTGAAAGTGTCAAAACATGTTTTTCAGCAGAAATAAACATGTTTCTGCAAGTTTGGTCAACCCCATGTAACTTATGGGGCATTAACAGCTCACTTTTCAAAACGTGTTTTTCAGCCCGAAATAAACGCGTTTTTTCAGACTTCAGAATTCCAATGTAACTGCAAAGCTCAGAAGAGCCCACACACTCAGCTCTTAACCCCAGTGTGCTGAAAGTGTCAAAACGTGTTTTTCAGCAGAAATAAACATGTTTCTGCAAGTTTGGTCAACCCCATGTAAGTTATGGGGCAGTAACAGCACACTTTTCAAAACGTGTTTTTCAGCCCGAAATAAACGTGTTTTTTCAGACAGCTGTATCCCTATGTAACTGCAAGGCTCAGAAGAGCCCACACACTCAGCTCTTAACCCCAGTGTGCTGAAAGTGTCAAAACGTGTTTTTCAGCAGAAATAAACATGTTTCTGCAAGTTTGGTCAACCCCATGTAACTTATGGGGCAGTAACAGCTCACTTTTCAAAACGTGTTTTTCAGCCCGAAATAAACGCGTTTTTTCAGACTTCAGAATTCCAATGTAACTGCAAGGCTCAGACGAGCCCACACACTCAGCTCTTAACCCCAGTGTGCAGAAAGTGCCAAAACGTGTTTTTCAGCAGAAATAAACATGTTTCTGCAAGTTTGGTCAACCCCATGTAAGTTATGGGGCAGTAACAGCACACTTTTCAAAACGTGTTTTTCAGCCCGAAATAAACGCGTTTTTTCAGACAGCTGTATCCCTATGTAACTGCAAGGCTCAGAAGAGCCCACACACTCAGCTCTTAACCCCAGTGTGCTGAAAGTGTCAAAACGTGTTTTTCAGCAGAAATAAACATGTTTCTGCAAGTTTGGTCAACCCCATGTAAGTTATGGGGCAGTAACAGCACACTTTTCAAAACGTGTTTTTCAGCCCGAAATAAACGCGTTTTTTCATTCAGCTGTATCCCTATGTAACTGGAAGGCTTAAAAGAGCCAACACACTCAGCTCTTAACCCCAGTGTGCAGAAAGTGTCAAAACATGTTTTTCAGCAGAAATAAACATGTTTCTGCAAGTTTGGTCAACCCCATGTAACTTATGGGGCAGTAACAGCTCACTTTTCAAAACGTGTTTTTCAGCCCGAAATAAACGCGTTTTTTCAGACTTCAGAATTCCAATGTAACTGCAAGGCTCAGAAGAGCCCACACACTCAGGTCTTAACCCCAGTGTGCTGAAAGTGTCAAAACGTGTTTTTCAGCAGAAATAAACATGTTTCTGCAAGTTTGGTCAACCCCATGTAACTTATGGGGCAGTAACAGCACACTTTTCAAAACGTGTTTTTCAGCCCGAAATAAACGCGTTTTTTCAGACTTCAGAATTCCAATGTAACTGCAAGGCTCAGAAGAGCCCACACACTCAGCTCTTAACCCCAGTGTGCAGAAAGTGCCAAAACGTGTTTTTCAGCAGAAATAAACATGTTTCTGCAAGTTTGGTCAACCCCATATAAGTTATGGGGCAGTAACAGCAGACTTTTCAAAACGTGTTTTTCAGCCCGAAATAAACGCGTTTTTTCAGACAGCTGTATCCCTATGTAACTGCAAGGCTCAGAAGAGCGTACACACTCAGGTCTTAACCCCAGTGTGCTGAAAGTGTCAGAACGTGTTTTTCAGCAGAAATAAACATGTTTCTGCAAGTTTGGTCATCCCCATGTAAGTTATGTGGCAGTAATGGCACACTTTTCAAAACGTGTTTTTCAGCCCGAAATAAACGCGTTTTTTCAGACTTCAGAATTCCAATGTAACTGCAAGGCTCAGAAGAGCCCACACACTCAGCTCTTAACCCCAGTGTGCAGAAAGTGTCAAAACATGTTTTTCAGCAGAAATAAACATGTTTCTGCAAGTTTGGTCAACCCCATGTAACTTATGGGGCAGTAACAGCTCACTTTTCAAAACGTGTTTTTCAGCCCGAAATAAACGCGTTTTTTCAGACTTCAGAATTCCAATGTAACTGCAAGGCTCAGAAGAGCCCACACACTCAGGTCTTAACCCCAGTGTGCTGAAAGTGTCAAAACGTGTTTTTCAGCAGAAATAAACATGTTTCTGCAAGTTTGGTCAACCCCATGTAACTTATGGGGCAGTAACAGCACACTTTTCAAAACGTGTTTTTCAGCCCGAAATAAACGCGTTTTTTCAGACTTCAGAATTCCAATGTAACTGCAAGGCTCAGAAGAGCCCACACACTCAGCTCTTAACCCCAGTGTGCAGAAAGTGCCAAAACGTGTTTTTCAGCAGAAATAAACATGTTTCTGCAAGTTTGGTCAACCCCATATAAGTTATGGGGCAGTAACAGCAGACTTTTCAAAACGTGTTTTTCAGCCCGAAATAAACGCGTTTTTTCAGACAGCTGTATCCCTATGTAACTGCAAGGCTCAGAAGAGCGTACACACTCAGGTCTTAACCCCAGTGTGATAAAAGTGTCAAAACGTGTTTTTCAGCAGAAATAAACATGTTTCTGCAAGTTTGGTCAACCCCATGTAAGTTATGGGGCAGTAACAGCACACTTTTCAAAACGTGTTTTTCAGCCCGAAATAAACGCGTTTTTTCAGGCAGCTGTATCCCTATGTAACTGAAAGGCTCAGAAGACCCCACACACTCAGCTCTTAACCCCAGTGTGCTGAATGTGTCAAAACATGTTTTTCAGCAGAAATAAACATGTTTCTGCAAGTTTGGTCAACCCCATGTAACTTATGGGGCATTAACAGCTCACTTTTCAAAACGTGTTTTTCAGCCCGAAATAAACGCGTTTTTTCAGACTTCAGAATTCCAATGTAACTGCAAGGCTCAGAAGAGCCCACACACTCAGCTCTTAACCCCAGTGTGCTGAAAGTGTCAGAACGTGTTTTTCAGCAGAAATAAACATGTTTCTGCAAGTTTGGTCACCCCCATGTAAGTTATGGGGCAGTAACAGCACACTTTTCAAAACGTGTTTTTCAGCCCGAAATAAACGCATTTTTCAGACTTCAGTTTCCCAGTGTAAGTGCAAGGCTCAGAAGAGCCCACACACTCAGCTCTTAAAACCAGTGTGCTGAAAGTGTCAGAACGTGTTTTTCAGAAGAAATAAACATGTTTCTGCAAGTTTGGTCAACCCCATGTAAGTTATGGGGCAGTAACAGCACACTTTTCAAAACGTGTTTTTCAGCCCGAAATAAACGCGTTTTTTCAGACTTCAGAATTCCAATGTAACTGCAAGGCTCAGAAGAGCCCACACACTCAGCTCTTAACCCCAGTGTGCTGAAAGTGTCAGAACGTGTTTTTCAGCAGAAATAAACATGTTTCTGCAAGTTTGGTCATCCCCATGTAAGTTATGTGGCAGTAATGGCACACTTTTCAAAACGTGTTTTTCAGCCCGAAATAAACGCGTTTTTTCAGACTTCAGAATTCCAATGTAACTGCAAGGCTCAGAAGAGCCCACACACTCAGCTCTTAACCCCAGTGTGCTGAAAGTGTCAAAACGTGTTTTTCAGCAGAAATAAACATGTTTCTGCAAGTTTGGTCAACCCCATGTAAGTTATGGGGCAGTAACAGCACACTTTTCAAAACGTGTTTTTCAGCCCGAAATAAACGTGTTTTTTCAGACAGCTGTATCCCTATGTAACTGCAAGGCTCAGAAGAGCCCACACACTCAGCTCTTAACCCCAGTGTGCTGAAAGTGTCAAAACGTGTTTTTCAGCAGAAATAAACATGTTTCTGCAAGTTTGGTCAACCCCATGTAACTTATGGGGCAGTAACAGCTCACTTTTCAAAACGTGTTTTTCAGCCCGAAATAAACGCGTTTTTTCAGACTTCAGAATTCCAATGTAACTGCAAGGCTCAGAAGAGCCCACACACTCAGCTCTTAACCCCAGTGTGCAGAAAGTGCCAAAACGTGTTTTTCAGCAGAAATAAACATGTTTCTGCAAGTTTGGTCAACCCCATGTAAGTTATGGGGCAGTAACAGCACACTTTTCAAAACGTGTTTTTCAGCCCGAAATAAACGCGTTTTTTCAGACAGCTGTATCCCTATGTAACTGCAAGGCTCAGAAGAGCCCACACACTCAGCTCTTAACCCCAGTGTGCTGAAAGTGTCAAAACGTGTTTTTCAGCAGAAATAAACATGTTTCTGCAAGTTTGGTCAACCCCATGTAAGTTATGGGGCAGTAACAGCACACTTTTCAAAACGTGTTTTTCAGCCCGAAATAAACGCGTTTTTTCATTCAGCTGTATCCCTATGTAACTGGAAGGCTTAAAAGAGCCCACACACTCAGCTCTTAACCCCAGTGTGCAGAAAGTGTCAAAACATGTTTTTCAGCAGAAATAAACATGTTTCTGCAAGTTTGGTCAACCCCATGTAACTTATGGGGCAGTAACAGCTCACTTTTCAAAACGTGTTTTTCAGCCCGAAATAAACGCGTTTTTTCAGACTTCAGAATTCCAATGTAACTGCAAGGCTCAGAAGAGCCCACACACTCAGGTCTTAACCCCAGTGTGCTGAAAGTGTCAAAACGTGTTTTTCAGCAGAAATAAACATGTTTCTGCAAGTTTGGTCAACCCCATGTAACTTATGGGGCAGTAACAGCACACTTTTCAAAACGTGTTTTTCAGCCCGAAATAAACGCGTTTTTTCAGACTTCAGAATTCCAATGTAACTGCAAGGCTCAGAAGAGCCCACACACTCAGCTCTTAACCCCAGTGTGCAGAAAGTGCCAAAACGTGTTTTTCAGCAGAAATAAACATGTTTCTGCAAGTTTGGTCAACCCCATATAAGTTATGGGGCAGTAACAGCAGACTTTTCAAAACGTGTTTTTCAGCCCGAAATAAACGCGTTTTTTCAGACAGCTGTATCCCTATGTAACTGCAAGGCTCA
The DNA here is from genome assembly GCF_040954835.1 of Lepisosteus oculatus. Lineage (NCBI taxonomy): Eukaryota > Metazoa > Chordata > Actinopteri > Semionotiformes > Lepisosteidae > Lepisosteus > Lepisosteus oculatus. The sequence continues at coordinate 137,469 of NW_027167732.1, forward strand.
GAAGAGCGTACACACTCAGGTCTTAACCCCAGTGTGATAAAAGTGTCAAAACGCGTTTTTCAGCAGAAATAAACATGTTTCTGCAAGTTTGGTCAACCCCATGTAAGTTATGGGGCAGTAACAGCACACTTTTCAAAACGTGTTTTTCAGCCCGAAATAAACGCGTTTTTTCAGGCAGCTGTATCCCTATGTAACTGCAAGGCTCAGAAGACCCCACACACTCAGCTCTTAACCCCAGTGTGCTGAATGTGTCAAAACATGTTTTTCAGCAGAAATAAACATGTTTCTGCAAGTTTGGTCAACCCCATGTAACTTATGGGGCATTAACAGCTCACTTTTCAAAACGTGTTTTTCAGCCCGAAATAAACGCGTTTTTTCAGACTTCAGAATTCCAATGTAACTGCAAGGCTCAGAAGAGCCCACACACTCAGCTCTTAACCCCAGTGTGCTGAAAGTGTCAAAACGTGTTTTTCAGCAGAAATAAACATGTTTCTGCAAGTTTGGTCAACCCCATGTAACTTATGGGGCAGTAACAGCTCACTTTTCAAAACGTTTTTTTCAGCCCGAAATAAATGCGTTTTTTCAGACTTCAGAATTCCAATGTAACTGCAAGGCTCAGAAGAGCCCACACACTCAGGTCTTAACCCCAGTGTGCTGAAAGTGTCAGAACGTGTTTTTCAGCAGAAATAAACATGTTTCTGCAAGTTTGGTCACCCCCATGTAAGTTATGGGGCAGTAACAGCACACTTTTCAAAACGTGTTTTTCAGCCCGAAATAAACGCATTTTTCAGACTTCAGTTTCCCAGTGTAAGTGCAAGGCTCAGAAGAGCCCACACACTCAGCTCTTAAAACCAGTGTGCTGAAAGTGTCAGAACGTGTTTTTCAGAAGAAATAAACATGTTTCTGCAAGTTTGGTCAACCCCATGTAAGTTATGGGGCAGTAACAGCACACTTTTCAAAACGTGTTTTTCAGCCCGAAATAAACGCGTTTTTTCAGACTTCAGAATTCCAATGTAACTGCAAGGCTCAGAAGAGCCCACACACTCAGCTCTTAACCCCAGTGTGCTGAAAGTGTCAGAACGTGTTTTTCAGCAGAAATAAACATGTTTCTGCAAGTTTGGTCATCCCCATGTAAGTTATGTGGCAGTAATGGCACACTTTTCAAAACGTGTTTTTCAGCCCGAAATAAACGCGTTTTTTCAGACTTCAGAATTCCAATGTAACTGCAAGGCTCAGAAGAGCCCACACACTCAGCTCTTAACCCCAGTGTGCTGAAAGTGTCAGAACGTGTTTTTCAGCAGAAATAAACATGTTTCTGCAAGTTTGGTCAACCCCATGTAACTTATGGGGCAGTAACAGCTCACTTTTCAAAACGTGTTTTTCAGCCCGAAATAAACGCGTTTTTTCAGACAGCTGTATCCCTATGTAACTGCAAGGCTCAGAAGAGCCCACACACTCAGCTCTTAACCCCAGTGTGCTGAAAGTGTCAAAACGTGTTTTTCAGCAGAAATAAACATGTTTCTGCAAGTTTGGTCAACCCCATGTAAGTTATGGGGCAGTAACAGCACACTTTTCAAAACGTGTTTTTCAGCCCGAAATAAACGCGTTTTTTCAGACTTCAGAATTGCAATGTAACTGCGAGGCTCAGAAGAGCCCACACACTCGGCTCTTAACCCCAGTGTGCTGAAAGTGTCAAAACATGTTTTTCAGCAGAAATAAACATGTTTCTGCAAGTTTGGTCAACCCCATGTAACTTATGGGGCATTAACAGCTCACTTTTCAAAACGTGTTTTTCAGCCCGAAATAAACGCGTTTTTTCAGACTTCAGAATTCCAATGTAACTGCAAGGCTCAGAAGAGCCCACACACTCAGCTCTTAACCCCAGTGTGCTGAAAGTGTGAAAACGTGTTTTTCAGCAGAAATAAACATGTTTCTGCAAGTTTGGTCAACCCCATGTAAGTTATGGGGCAGTAACAGCACACTTTTCAAAACGTGTTTTTCAGCCCGAAATAAACGTGTTTTTTCAGACAGCTGTGTCCCTATGTAACTGCAAGGCTCAGAAGAGCCCACACACTCAGCTCTTAACCCCAGTGTGCTGAATGTGTCAAAACGTGTTTTTCAGCAGAAATAAACATGTTTCTGCAAGTTTGGTCAACCCCATGTAACTTATGGGGCAGTAACAGCTCACTTTTCAAAACGTGTTTTTCAGCCCGAAATAAACGCGTTTTTTCAGACTTCAGAATTCCAATGTAACTGCAAGGCTCAGAAGAGCCCACACACTCAGCTCTTAACCCCAGTGTGCAGAAAGTGCCAAAACGTGTTTTTCAGCAGAAATAAACATGTTTCTGCAAGTTTGGTCAACCCCATGTAAGTTATGGGGCAGTAACAGCACACTTTTCAAAACGTGTTTTTCAGCCCGAAATAAACGCGTTTTTTCAGACAGCTGTATCCCTATGTAACTGCAAGGCTCAGAAGAGCCCACACACTCAGCTCTTAACCCCAGTGTGCTGAAAGTGTCAAAACGTGTTTTTCAGCAGAAATAAACATGTTTCTGCAAGTTTAGTCAACCCCATGTAAGTTATGGGGCAGTAACAGCACACTTTTCAAAACGTGTTTTTCAGCCCGAAATAAACGCGTTTTTTCAGACTTCAGAATTGCAATGTAACTGCGAGGCTCAGAAGAGCCCACACACTCGGCTCTTAACCCCAGTGTGCTGAAAGTGTCAAAACATGTTTTTCAGCAGAAATAAACATGTTTCTGCAAGTTTGGTCAACCCCATGTAACTTATGGGGCATTAACAGCTCACTTTTCAAAACGTGTTTTTCAGCCCGAAATAAACGCGTTTTTTCAGACTTCAGAATTCCAATGTAACTGCAAGGCTCAGAAGAGCCCACACACTCAGCTCTTAACCCCAGTGTGCTGAAAGTGTGAAAACGTGTTTTTCAGCAGAAATAAACATGTTTCTGCAAGTTTGGTCAACCCCATGTAAGTTATGGGGCAGTAACAGCACACTTTTCAAAACGTGTTTTTCAGCCCGAAATAAACGTGTTTTTTCAGACAGCTGTATCCCTATGTAACTGGAAGGCTTAAAAGAGCCCACACACTCAGCTCTTAACCCCAGTGTGCAGAAAGTGTCAAAACATGTTTTTCAGCAGAAATAAACATGTTTCTGCAAGTTTGGTCAACCCCATGTAACTTATGGGGCAGTAACAGCTCACTTTTCAAAACGTGTTTTTCAGCCCGAAATAAACGCGTTTTTTCAGACTTCAGAATTCCAATGTAACTGCAAGGCTCAGAAGAGCCCACACACTCAGGTCTTAACCCCAGTGTGCTGAAAGTGTCAAAACGTGTTTTTCAGCAGAAATAAACATGTTTCTGCAAGTTTGGTCAACCCCATGTAACTTATGGGGCAGTAACAGCACACTTTTCAAAACGTGTTTTTCAGCCCGAAATAAACGCGTTTTTTCATTCAGCTGTATCCCTATGTAACTGCAAGGCTTAAAAGAGCCCACACACTCAGCTCTTAACCCCAGTGTGCAGAAAGTGTCAAAACATGTTTTTCAGCAGAAATAAACATGTTTCTGCAAGTTTGGTCAACCCCATGTAACTTATGGGGCAGTAACAGCTCACTTTTCAAAACGTGTTTTTCAGCCCGAAATAAACGCGTTTTTTCAGACTTCAGAATTCCAATGTAACTGCAAGGCTCAGAAGAGCCCACACACTCAGGTCTTAACCCCAGTGTGCTGAAAGTGTCAAAACGTGTTTTTCAGCAGAAATAAACATGTTTCTGCAAGTTTGGTCAACCCCATGTAAGTTATGGGGCAGTAACAGCACACTTTTCAAAACGTGTTTTTCAGCCCGAAATAAACGTGTTTTTTCATTCAGCTGTATCCCTATGTAACTGCAAGGCTTAAAAGAGCCCACACACTCAGCTCTTAACCCCAGTGTGCAGAAAGTGTCAAAACATGTTTTTCAGCAGAAATAAACATGTTTCTGCAAGTTTGGTCAACCCCATGTAACTTATGGGGCAGTAACAGCTCACTTTTCAAAACGTGTTTTTCAGCCCGAAATAAACGCGTTTTTTCAGACTTCAGAATTCCAATGTAACTTCAAGGCTCAGAAGAGCCCACACACTCAGCTCTTAACCCCAGTGTGCTGAATGTGTCAAAACGTGTTTTTCAGCAGAAATAAACATGTTTCTGCAAGTTTGGTCAACCCCATGTAACTTATGGGGCAGTAACAGCTCACTTTTCAAAACGTGTTTTTCAGCCCGAAATAAACGCGTTTTTTCAGACTTCAGAATTCCAATGTAACTGCAAGAAACAGAAGAGCCCACACACTCAGCTCTTAACCCCAGTGTGCAGAAAGTGCCAAAACGTGTTTTTCAGCAGAAATAAACATGTTTCTGCAAGTTTGGTCACCCCCATGTAAGTTATGGGGCAGTAACAGCACACTTTTCAAAACGTGTTTTTCAGCCCGAAATAAACGCGTTTTTTCAGACAGCTGTATCCCTATGTAACTGCAAGGCTCAGAAGAGCGTACACACTCAGGTCTTAACCCCAGTGTGATAAAAGTGTCAAAACGTTTTTTTCAGCAGAAATAAACATGTTTCTGCAAGTTTGGTCAACCCCATGTAAGTTATGTGGCAGTAACAGCACACTTTTCAAAACGTGTTTTTCAGCCCGAAATAAACGCGTTTTTTCAGGCAGCTGTATCCCTATGTAACTGCAAGGCTCAGAAGACCCCACACACTCAGCTCTTAACCCCAGTGTGCTGAATGTGTCAAAACATGTTTTTCAGCAGAAATAAACATGTTTCTGCAAGTTTGGTCAACCCCATGTAACTTATGGGGCATTAACAGCTCACTTTTCAAAACGTGTTTTTCAGCCCGAAATAAACGCGTTTTTTCAGACTTCAGAATTCCAATGTAACTGCAAGGCTCAGAAGAGCCCACACACTCAGCTCTTAACCCCAGTGTGCTGAAAGTGTGAAAACGTGTTTTTCAGCAGAAATAAACATGTTTCTGCAAGTTTGGTCAACCCCATGTAAGTTATGGGGCAGTAACAGCACACTTTTCAAAACGTGTTTTTCAGCCCGAAATAAACGCGTTTTTTCAGACAGCTGTGTCCCTATGTAACTGCAAGGCTCAGAAGAGCCCAAACACTCAGCTCTTAACCCTAGTGTGCTGAATGTGTCAAAACGTGTTTTTCAGCAGAAATAAACATGTTTCTGCAAGTTTGGTCAACCCCATGTAACTTATGGGGCAGTAACAGCTCACTTTTCAAAACGTGTTTTTCAGCCCGAAATAAACGCGTTTTTTCAGACTTCAGAATTCCAATGTAACTGCAAGGCTCAGAAGAGCCCACACACTCAGCTCTTAACCCCAGTGTGCAGAAAGTGCCAAAACGTGTTTTTCAGCAGAAATAAACATGTTTCTGCAAGTTTGGTCAACCCCATGTAAGTTATGGGGCAGTAACAGCACACTTTTCAAAACGTGTTTTTCAGCCCGAAATAAACGCGTTTTTTCAGACAGCTGTATCCCTATGTAACTGCAAGGCTCAGAAGAGCCCACACACTCAGCTCTTAACCCCAGTGTGCTGAAAGTGTCAAAACGTGTTTTTCAGCAGAAATAAACATGTTTCTGCAAGTTTGGTCAACCCCATGTAAGTTATGGGGCAGTAACAGCACACTTTTCAAAACGTGTTTTTCAGCCCGAAATAAACGCGTTTTTTCATTCAGCTGTATCCCTATGTAACTGGAAGGCTTAAAAGAGCCCACACACTCAGCTCTTAACCCCAGTGTGCAGAAAGTGTCAAAACATGTTTTTCAGCAGAAATAAACATGTTTCTGCAAGTTTGGTCAACCCCATGTAACTTATGGGGCAGTAACAGCTCACTTTTCAAAACGTGTTTTTCAGCCCGAAATAAACGCGTTTTTTCAGACTTCAGAATTCCAATGTAACTGCAAGGCTCAGAAGAGCCCACACACTCAGGTCTTAACCCCAGTGTGCTGAAAGTGTCAAAACGTGTTTTTCAGCAGAAATAAACATGTTTCTGCAAGTTTGGTCAACCCCATGTAACTTATGGGGCAGTAACAGCACACTTTTCAAAACGTGTTTTTCAGCCCGAAATAAACGCGTTTTTTCAGACTTCAGAATTCCAATGTAACTGCAAGGCTCAGAAGAGCCCACACACTCAGCTCTTAACCCCAGTGTGCAGAAAGTGCCAAAACGTGTTTTTCAGCAGAAATAAACATGTTTCTGCAAGTTTGGTCAACCCCATATAAGTTATGGGGCAGTAACAGCAGACTTTTCAAAACGTGTTTTTCAGCCCGAAATAAACGCGTTTTTTCAGACAGCTGTATCCCTATGTAACTGCAAGGCTCAGAAGAGCCCACACACTCAGGTCTTAACCTCAGTGTGCTGAAAGTGTCAAAACGTGTTTTTCAGCAGAAATAAACATGTTTCTGCAAGTTTGGTCACCCCCATGTAAGTTATGGGGCAGTAACAGCACACTTTTCAAAACGTGTTTTTCAGCCCGAAATAAACGCGTTTTTTCAGACAGCTGTATCCCTATGTAACTGCAAGGCTCAGAAGAGCGTACACACTCAGGTCTTAACCCCAGTGTGATAAAAGTGTCAAAACGTGTTTTTCAGCAGAAATAAACATGTTTCTGCAAGTTTGGTCAACCCCATGTAAGTTATGGGGCAGTAACAGCACACTTTTCAAAACGTGTTTTTCAGCCCGAAATAAACGCGTTTTTTCAGGCAGCTGTATCCCTATGTAACTGCAAGGCTCAGAAGACCCCACACACTCAGCTCTTAACCCCAGTGTGCTGAATGTGTCAAAACATGTTTTTCAGCAGAAATAAACATGTTTCTGCAAGTTTGGTCAACCCCATGTAACTTATGGGGCATTAACAGCTCACTTTTCAAAACGTGTTTTTCAGCCCGAAATAAACGCGTTTTTTCAGACTTCAGAATTCCAATGTAACTGCAAGGCTCAGAAGAGCCCACACACTCAGCTCTTAACCCCAGTGTGCTGAAAGTGTGAAAACGTGTTTTTCAGCAGAAATAAACATGTTTCTGCAAGTTTGGTCAACCCCATGTAAGTTATGGGGCAGTAACAGCACACTTTTCAAAACGTGTTTTTCAGCCCGAAATAAACGCGTTTTTTCAGACAGCTGTGTCCCTATGTAACTGCAAGGCTCAGAAGAGCCCAAACACTCAGCTCTTAACCCCAGTGTGCTGAATGTGTCAAAACGTGTTTTTCAGCAGAAATAAACATGTTTCTGCAAGTTTGGTCAACCCCATGTAACTTATGGGGCAGTAACAGCTCACTTTTCAAAACGTGTTTTTCAGCCCGAAATAAACGCGTTTTTTCAGACTTCAGAATTCCAATGTAACTGCAAGGCTCAGAAGAGCCCACACACTCAGCTCTTAACCCCAGTGTGCAGAAAGTGCCAAAACGTGTTTTTCAGCAGAAATAAACATGTTTCTGCAAGTTTGGTCAACCCCATGTAAGTTATGGGGCAGTAACAGCACACTTTTCAAAACGTGTTTTTCAGCCCGAAATAAACGCGTTTTTTCAGACAGCTGTATCCCTATGTAACTGCAAGGCTCAGAAGAGCCCACACACTCAGCTCTTAACCCCAGTGTGCTGAAAGTGTCAAAACGTGTTTTTCAGCAGAAATAAACATGTTTCTGCAAGTTTGGTCAACCCCATGTAAGTTATGGGGCAGTAACAGCACACTTTTCAAAACGTGTTTTTCAGCCCGAAATAAACGCGTTTTTTCATTCAGCTGTATCCCTATGTAACTGGAAGGCTTAAAAGAGCCCACACACTCAGCTCTTAACCCCAGTGTGCAGAAAGTGTCAAAACATGTTTTTCAGCAGAAATAAACATGTTTCTGCAAGTTTGGTCAACCCCATGTAACTTATGGGGCAGTAACAGCTCACTTTTCAAAACGTGTTTTTCAGCCCGAAATAAACGCGTTTTTTCAGACTTCAGAATTCCAATGTAACTGCAAGGCTCAGAAGAGCCCACACACTCAGGTCTTAACCCCAGTGTGCTGAAAGTGTCAAAACGTGTTTTTCAGCAGAAATAAACATGTTTCTGCAAGTTTGGTCAACCCCATGTAACTTATGGGGCAGTAACAGCACACTTTTCAAAACGTGTTTTTCAGCCCGAAATAAACGCGTTTTTTCATTCAGCTGTATCCCTATGTAACTGCAAGGCTTAAAAGAGCCCACACACTCAGCTCTTAACCCCAGTGTGCAGAAAGTGTCAAAACATGTTTTTCAGCAGAAATAAACATGTTTCTGCAAGTTTGGTCAACCCCATGTAACTTATGGGGCAGTAACAGCTCACTTTTCAAAACGTGTTTTTCAGCCCGAAATAAACGCGTTTTTTCAGACTTCAGAATTCCAATGTAACTGCAAGGCTCAGAAGAGCCCACACACTCAGCTCTTAACCCCAGTGTGCTGAATGTGTCAAAACGTGTTTTTCAGCAGAAATAAACATGTTTCTGCAAGTTTGGTCAACCCCATGTAACTTATGGGGCAGTAACAGCTCACTTTTCAAAACGTGTTTTTCAGCCCGAAATAAACGCGTTTTTTCAGACTTCAGAATTCCAATGTAACTGCAAGAAACAGAAGAGCCCACACACTCAGCTCTTAACCCCAGTGTGCAGAAAGTGCCAAAACGTGTTTTTCAGCAGAAATAAACATGTTTCTGCAAGTTTGGTCACCCCCATGTAAGTTATGGGGCAGTAACAGCACACTTTTCAAAACGTGTTTTTCAGCCCGAAATAAACGCGTTTTTTCAGACAGCTGTATCCCTATGTAACTGCAAGGCTCAGAAGAGCGTACACACTCAGGTCTTAACCCCAGTGTGATAAAAGTGTCAAAACGTTTTTTTCAGCAGAAATAAACATGTTTCTGCAAGTTTGGTCAACCCCATGTAAGTTATGGGGCAGTAACAGCACACTTTTCAAAACGTGTTTTTCAGCCCGAAATAAACGCGTTTTTTCAGGCAGCTGTATCCCTATGTAACTGCAAGGCTCAGAAGACCCCACACACTCAGCTCTTAACCCCAGTGTGCTGAATGTGTCAAAACATGTTTTTCAGCAGAAATAAACATGTTTCTGCAAGTTTGGTCAACCCCATGTAACTTATGGGGCATTAACAGCTCACTTTTCAAAACGTGTTTTTCAGCCCGAAATAAACGCGTTTTTTCAGACTTCAGAATTCCAATGTAACTGCAAGGCTCAGAAGAGCCCACACACTCAGCTCTTAACCCCAGTGTGCTGAAAGTGTGAAAACGTGTTTTTCAGCAGAAATAAACATGTTTCTGCAAGTTTGGTCAACCCCATGTAAGTTATGGGGCAGTAACAGCACACTTTTCAAAACGTGTTTTTCAGCCCGAAATAAACGCGTTTTTTCAGACAGCTGTGTCCCTATGTAACTGCAAGGCTCAGAAGAGCCCAAACACTCAGCTCTTAACCCCAGTGTGCTGAATGTGTCAAAACGTGTTTTTCAGCAGAAATAAACATGTTTCTGCAAGTTTGGTCAACCCCATGTAACTTATGGGGCAGTAACAGCTCACTTTTCAAAACGTGTTTTTCAGCCCGAAATAAACGCGTTTTTTCAGACTTCAGAATTCCAATGTAACTGCAAGGCTCAGAAGAGCCCACACACTCAGCTCTTAACCCCAGTGTGCAGAAAGTGCCAAAACGTGTTTTTCAGCAGAAATAAACATGTTTCTGCAAGTTTGGTCAACCCCATGTAAGTTATGGGGCAGTAACAGCACACTTTTCAAAACGTGTTTTTCAGCCCGAAATAAACGCGTTTTTTCAGACAGCTGTATCCCTATGTAACTGCAAGGCTCAGAAGAGCCCACACACTCAGCTCTTAACCCCAGTGTGCTGAAAGTGTCAAAACGTGTTTTTCAGCAGAAATAAACATGTTTCTGCAAGTTTGGTCAACCCCATGTAAGTTATGGGGCAGTAACAGCACACTTTTCAAAACGTGTTTTTCAGCCCGAAATAAACGCGTTTTTTCATTCAGCTGTATCCCTATGTAACTGGAAGGCTTAAAAGAGCCCACACACTCAGCTCTTAACCCCAGTGTGCAGAAAGTGTCAAAACATGTTTTTCAGCAGAAATAAACATGTTTCTGCAAGTTTGGTCAACCCCATGTAACTTATGGGGCAGTAACAGCTCACTTTTCAAAACGTGTTTTTCAGCCCGAAATAAACGCGTTTTTTCAGACTTCAGAATTCCAATGTAACTGCAAGGCTCAGAAGAGCCCACACACTCAGGTCTTAACCCCAGTGTGCTGAAAGTGTCAAAACGTGTTTTTCAGCAGAAATAAACATGTTTCTGCAAGTTTGGTCAACCCCATGTAACTTATGGGGCAGTAACAGCACACTTTTCAAAACGTGTTTTTCAGCCCGAAATAAACGCGTTTTTTCAGACTTCAGAATTCCAATGTAACTGCAAGGCTCAGAAGAGCCCACACACTCAGCTCTTAACCCCAGTGTGCAGAAAGTGCCAAAACGTGTTTTTCAGCAGAAATAAACATGTTTCTGCAAGTTTGGTCAACCCCATATAAGTTATGGGGCAGTAACAGCAGACTTTTCAAAACGTGTTTTTCAGCCCGAAATAAACGCGTTTTTTCAGACAGCTGTATCCCTATGTAACTGCAAGGCTCAGAAGAGCCCACACACTCAGGTCTTAACCTCAGTGTGCTGAAAGTGTCAAAACGTGTTTTTCAGCAGAAATAAACATGTTTCTGCAAGTTTGGTCACCCCCATGTAAGTTATGGGGCAGTAACAGCACACTTTTCAAAACGTGTTTTTCAGCCCGAAATAAACGCGTTTTTTCAGACAGCTGTATCCCTATGTAACTGCAAGGCTCAGAAGAGCGTACACACTCAGGTCTTAACCCCAGTGTGATAAAAGTGTCAAAACGTGTTTTTCAGCAGAAATAAACATGTTTCTGCAAGTTTGGTCAACCCCATGTAAGTTATGGGGCAGTAACAGCACACTTTTCAAAACGTGTTTTTCAGCCCGAAATAAACGCGTTTTTTCAGGCAGCTGTATCCCTATGTAACTGCAAGGCTCAGAAGACCCCACACACTCAGCTCTTAACCCCAGTGTGCTGAATGTGTCAAAACATGTTTTTCAGCAGAAATAAACATGTTTCTGCAAGTTTGGTCAACCCCATGTAACTTATGGGGCATTAACAGCTCACTTTTCAAAACGTGTTTTTCAGCCCGAAATAAACGCGTTTTTTCAGACTTCAGAATTCCAATGTAACTGCAAGGCTCAGAAGAGCCCACACACTCAGCTCTTAACCCCAGTGTGCTGAAAGTGTGAAAACGTGTTTTTCAGCAGAAATAAACATGTTTCTGCAAGTTTGGTCAACCCCATGTAAGTTATGGGGCAGTAACAGCACACTTTTCAAAACGTGTTTTTCAGCCCGAAATAAACGCGTTTTTTCAGACAGCTGTGTCCCTATGTAACTGCAAGGCTCAGAAGAGCCCAAACACTCAGCTCTTAACCCCAGTGTGCTGAATGTGTCAAAACGTGTTTTTCAGCAGAAATAAACATGTTTCTGCAAGTTTGGTCAACCCCATGTAACTTATGGGGCAGTAACAGCTCACTTTTCAAAACGTGTTTTTCAGCCCGAAATAAACGCGTTTTTTCAGACTTCAGAATTCCAATGTAACTGCAAGGCTCAGAAGAGCCCACACACTCAGCTCTTAACCCCAGTGTGCAGAAAGTGCCAAAACGTGTTTTTCAGCAGAAATAAACATGTTTCTGCAAGTTTGGTCAACCCCATGTAAGTTATGGGGCAGTAACAGCACACTTTTCAAAACGTGTTTTTCAGCCCGAAATAAACGCGTTTTTTCAGACAGCTGTATCCCTATGTAACTGCAAGGCTCAGAAGAGCCCACACACTCAGCTCTTAACCCCAGTGTGCTGAAAGTGTCAGAACGTGTTTTTCAGCAGAAATAAACATGTTTCTGCAAGTTTGGTCAACCCCATGTAACTTATGGGGCAGTAACAGCACACTTTTCAAAACGTGTTTTTCAGCCCGAAATAAACGCGTTTTTTCATTCAGCTGTATCCCTATGTAACTGCAAGGCTTAAAAGAGCCCACACACTCAGCTCTTAACCCCAGTGTGCAGAAAGTGTCAAAACATGTTTTTCAGCAGAAATAAACATGTTTCTGCAAGTTTGGTCAACCCCATGTAACTTATGGGGCAGTAACAGCTCACTTTTCAAAACGTGTTTTTCAGCCCGAAATAAACGCGTTTTTCAGACTTCAGAATTCCAATGTAACTGCAAGGCTCAGAAGAGCCCACACACTCAGGTCTTAACCCCAGTGTGCTGAAAGTGTCAAAACGTGTTTTTCAGCAGAAATAAACATGTTTCTGCAAGTTTGGTCAACCCCATGTAACTTATGGGGCAGTAACAGCACACTTTTCAAAACGTGTTTTTCAGCCCGAAATAAACGCGTTTTTTCAGACTTCAGAATTCCAATGTAACTGCAAGGCTCAGAAGAGCCCACACACTCAGCTCTTAACCCCAGTGTGCAGAAAGTGCCAAAACGTGTTTTTCAGCAGAAATAAACATGTTTCTGCAAGTTTGGTCAACCCCATATAAGTTATGGGGCAGTAACAGCAGACTTTTCAAAACGTGTTTTTCAGCCCGAAATAAACGCGTTTTTTCAGACAGCTGTATCCCTATGTAACTGCAAGGCTCAGAAGAGCCCACACACTCAGGTCTTAACCTCAGTGTGCTGAAAGTGTCAAAACGTGTTTTTCAGCAGAAATAAACATGTTTCTGCAAGTTTGGTCACCCCCATGTAAGTTATGGGGCAGTAACAGCACACTTTTCAAAACGTGTTTTTCAGCCCGAAATAAACGCGTTTTTTCAGACAGCTGTATCCCTATGTAACTGCAAGGCTCAGAAGAGCGTACACACTCAGGTCTTAACCCCAGTGTGATAAAAGTGTCAAAACGTGTTTTTCAGCAGAAATAAACATGTTTCTGCAAGTTTGGTCAACCCCATGTAAGTTATGGGGCAGTAACAGCACACTTTTCAAAACGTGTTTTTCACCCGAAATAAACGCGTTTTTTCAGGCAGCTGTATCCCTATGTAACTGCAAGGCTCAGAAGACCCCACACACTCAGCTCTTAACCCCAGTGTGCTGAATGTGTCAAAACATGTTTTTCAGCAGAAATAAACATGTTTCTGCAAGTTTGGTCAACCCCATGTAACTTATGGGGCATTAACAGCTCACTTTTCAAAACGTGTTTTTCAGCCCGAAATAAACGCGTTTTTTCAGACTTCAGAATTCCAATGTAACTGCAAGGCTCAGAAGAGCCCACACACTCAGCTCTTAACCCCAGTGTGCTGAAAGTGTGAAAACGTGTTTTTCAGCAGAAATAAACATGTTTCTGCAAGTTTGGTCAACCCCATGTAAGTTATGGGGCAGTAACAGCACACTTTTCAAAACGTGTTTTTCAGCCCGAAATAAACGCGTTTTTTCAGACAGCTGTGTCCCTATGTAACTGCAAGGCTCAGAAGAGCCCAAACACTCAGCTCTTAACCCCAGTGTGCTGAATGTGTCAAAACGTGTTTTTCAGCAGAAATAAACATGTTTCTGCAAGTTTGGTCAACCCCATGTAACTTATGGGGCAGTAACAGCTCACTTTTCAAAACGTGTTTTTCAGCCCGAAATAAACGCGTTTTTTCAGACTTCAGAATTCCAATGTAACTGCAAGGCTCAGAAGAGCCCACACACTCAGCTCTTAACCCCAGTGTGCAGAAAGTGCCAAAACGTGTTTTTCAGCAGAAATAAACATGTTTCTGCAAGTTTGGTCAACCCCATGTAAGTTATGGGGCAGTAACAGCACACTTTTCAAAACGTGTTTTTCAGCCCGAAATAAACGCGTTTTTTCAGACAGCTGTATCCCTATGTAACTGCAAGGCTCAGAAGAGCCCACACACTCAGCTCTTAACCCCAGTGTGCTGAAAGTGTCAGAACGTGTTTTTCAGCAGAAATAAACATGTTTCTGCAAGTTTGGTCAACCCCATGTAACTTATGGGGCAGTAACAGCACACTTTTCAAAACGTGTTTTTCAGCCCGAAATAAACGCGTTTTTTCATTCAGCTGTATCCCTATGTAACTGCAAGGCTTAAAAGAGCCCACACACTCAGCTCTTAACCCCAGTGTGCAGAAAGTGTCAAAACATGTTTTTCAGCAGAAATAAACATGTTTCTGCAAGTTTGGTCAACCCCATGTAACTTATGGGGCAGTAACAGCTCACTTTTCAAAACGTGTTTTTCAGCCCGAAATAAACGCGTTTTTTCAGACTTCAGAATTCCAATGTAACTGCAAGGCTCAGAAGAGCCCACACACTCAGGTCTTAACCCCAGTGTGCTGAAAGTGTCAAAACGTGTTTTTCAGCAGAAATAAACATGTTTCTGCAAGTTTGGTCAACCCCATGTAACTTATGGGGCAGTAACAGCACACTTTTCAAAACGTGTTTTTCAGCCCGAAATAAACGTGTTTTTTCATTCAGCTGTATCCCTATGTAACTGCAAGGCTTAAAAGAGCCCACACACTCAGCTCTTAACCCCAGTGTGCAGAAAGTGTCAAAACATGTTTTTCAGCAGAAATAAACATGTTTCTGCAAGTTTGGTCAACCCCATGTAACTTATGGGGCAGTAACAGCTCACTTTTCAAAACGTGTTTTTCAGCCCGAAATAAACGCGTTTTTTCAGACTTCAGAATTCCAATGTAACTGCAAGGCTCAGAAGAGCCCACACACTCAGGTCTTAACCCCAGTGTGCTGAAAGTGTCAAAACGTGTTTTTCAGCAGAAATAAACATGTTTCTGCAAGTTTGGTCAACCCCATGTAACTTATGGGGCAGTAACAGCACACTTTTCAAAACGTGTTTTTCAGCCCGAAATAAACGTGTTTTTTCAGACAGCTGTGTCCCTATGTAACTGCAAGGCTCAGAAGAGCCCACACACTCAGCTCTTAACCCCAGTGTGCTGAATGTGTCAAAACGTGTTTTTCAGCAGAAATAAACATGTTTCTGCAAGTTTGGTCAACCCCATGTAAGTTATGGGGCAGTAACAGCACACTTTTCAAAACGTGTTTTTCAGCCCGAAATAAACGCGTTTTTTCATTCAGCTGTATCCCTATGTAACTGGAAGGCTTAAAAGAGCCCACACACTCAGCTCTTAACCCCAGTGTGCAGAAAGTGTCAAAACATGTTTTTCAGCAGAAATAAACATGTTTCTGCAAGTTTGGTCAACCCCATGTAACTTATGGGGCAGTAACAGCTCACTTTTCAAAACGTGTTTTTCAGCCCGAAATAAACGCGTTTTTTCAGACTTCAGAATTCCAATGTAACTGCAAGGCTCAGAAGAGCCCACACACTCAGGTCTTAACCCCAGTGTGCTGAAAGTGTCAAAACGTGTTTTTCAGCAGAAATAAACATGTTTCTGCAAGTTTGGTCAACCCCATGTAACTTATGGGGCAGTAACAGCACACTTTTCAAAACGTGTTTTTCAGCCCGAAATAAACGCGTTTTTTCATTCAGCTGTATCCCTATGTAACTGCAAGGCTTAAAAGAGCCCACACACTCAGCTCTTAACCCCAGTGTGCAGAAAGTGTCAAAACATGTTTTTCAGCAGAAATAAACATGTTTCTGCAAGTTTGGTCAACCCCATGTAACTTATGGGGCAGTAACAGCTCACTTTTCAAAACGTGTTTTTCAGCCCGAAATAAACGCGTTTTTTCAGACTTCAGAATTCCAATGTAACTGCAAGGCTCAGAAGAGCCCACACACTCAGGTCTTAACCCCAGTGTGCTGAAAGTGTCAAAACGTGTTTTTCAGCAGAAATAAACATGTTTCTGCAAGTTTGGTCAACCCCATGTAAGTTATGGGGCAGTAACAGCACACTTTTCAAAACGTGTTTTTCAGCCCGAAATAAACGTGTTTTTTCATTCAGCTGTATCCCTATGTAACTGCAAGGCTTAAAAGAGCCCACACACTCAGCTCTTAACCCCAGTGTGCAGAAAGTGTCAAAACATGTTTTTCAGCAGAAATAAACATGTTTCTGCAAGTTTGGTCAACCCCATGTAACTTATGGGGCAGTAACAGCTCACTTTTCAAAACGTGTTTTTCAGCCCGAAATAAACGCGTTTTTTCAGACTTCAGAATTCCAATGTAACTGCAAGGCTCAGAAGAGCCCACACACTCAGCTCTTAACCCCAGTGTGCTGAATGTGTCAAAACGTGTTTTTCAGCAGAAATAAACATGTTTCTGCAAGTTTGGTCAACCCCATGTAACTTATGGGGCAGTAACAGCTCACTTTTCAAAACGTGTTTTTCAGCCCGAAATAAACGCGTTTTTTCAGACTTCAGAATTCCAATGTAACTGCAAGAAACAGAAGAGCCCACACACTCAGCTCTTAACCCCAGTGTGCAGAAAGTGCCAAAACGTGTTTTTCAGCAGAAATAAACATGTTTCTGCAAGTTTGGTCAACCCCATATAAGTTATGGGGCAGTAACAGCAGACTTTTCAAAACGTGTTTTTCAGCCCGAAATAAACGTGTTTTTTCAGACAGCTGTATCCCTATGTAACTGCAAGGCTCAGAAGAGCCCACACACTCAGGTCTTAACCTCAGTGTGCTGAAAGTGTCAAAACGTGTTTTTCTTCAGAAATAAACATGTTTCTGCAAGTTTGGTCACCCCCATGTAAGTTATGGGGCAGTAACAGCACACTTTTCAAAACGTGTTTTTCAGCCCGAAATAAACGCGTTTTTTCAGACAGCTGTATCCCTATGTAACTGCAAGGCTCAGAAGAGCGTACACACTCAGGTCTTAACCCCAGTGTGATAAAAGTGTCAAAACGTTTTTTTCAGCAGAAATAAACATGTTTCTGCAAGTTTGGTCAACCCCATGTAAGTTATGGGGCAGTAACAGCACACTTTTCAAAACGTGTTTTTCAGCCCGAAATAAACGCGTTTTTTCAGGCAGCTGTATCCCTATGTAACTGCAAGGCTCAGAAGACCCCACACACTCAGCTCTTAACCCCAGTGTGCTGAATGTGTCAAAACATGTTTTTCAGCAGAAATAAACATGTTTCTGCAAGTTTGGTCAACCCCATGTAACTTATGGGGCATTAACAGCTCACTTTTCAAAACGTGTTTTTCAGCCCGAAATAAACGCGTTTTTTCAGACTTCAGAATTCCAATGTAACTGCAAGGCTCAGAAGAGCCCACACACTCAGCTCTTAACCCCAGTGTGCTGAAAGTGTGAAAACGTGTTTTTCAGAATAAATAAACATGATTCTGCAAGTTTGGTCAACCCCATGTAAGTTATGGGGCAGTAACAGCACACTTTTCAAAACGTGTTTTTCAGCCCGAAATAAACGCGTTTTTTCAGACAGCTGTGTCCCTATGTAACTGCAAGGCTCAGAAGAGCCCAAACACTCAGCTCTTAACCCCAGTGTGCTGAATGTGTCAAAACGTGTTTTTCAGCAGAAATAAACATGTTTCTGCAAGTTTGGTCAACCCCATGTAACTTATGGGGCAGTAACAGCTCACTTTTCAAAACGTGTTTTTCAGCCCGAAATAAACGCGTTTTTTCAGACTTCAGAATTCCAATGTAACTGCAAGGCTCAGAAGAGCCCACACACTCAGCTCTTAACCCCAGTGTGCAGAAAGTGCCAAAACGTGTTTTTCAGCAGAAATAAACATGTTTCTGCAAGTTTGGTCAACCCCATGTAAGTTATGGGGCAGTAACAGCACACTTTTCAAAACGTGTTTTTCAGCCCGAAATAAACGCGTTTTTTCAGACAGCTGTATCCCTATGTAACTGCAAGGCTCAGAAGAGCCCACACACTCAGCTCTTAACCCCAGTGTGCTGAAAGTGTCAAAACGTGTTTTTCAGCAGAAATAAACATGTTTCTGCAAGTTTGGTCAACCCCATGTAAGTTATGGGGCAGTAACAGCACACTTTTCAAAACGTGTTTTTCAGCCCGAAATAAACGCGTTTTTTCATTCAGCTGTATCCCTATGTAACTGGAAGGCTTAAAAGAGCCCACACACTCAGCTCTTAACCCCAGTGTGCAGAAAGTGTCAAAACATGTTTTTCAGCAGAAATAAACATGTTTCTGCAAGTTTGGTCAACCCCATGTAACTTATGGGGCAGTAACAGCTCACTTTTCAAAACGTGTTTTTCAGCCCGAAATAAACGCGTTTTTTCAGACTTCAGAATTCCAATGTAACTGCAAGGCTCAGAAGAGCCCACACACTCAGGTCTTAACCCCAGTGTGCTGAAAGTGTCAAAACGTGTTTTTCAGCAGAAATAAACATGTTTCTGCAAGTTTGGTCAACCCCATGTAACTTATGGGGCAGTAACAGCACACTTTTCAAAACGTGTTTTTCAGCCCGAAATAAACGCGTTTTTTCAGACTTCAGAATTCCAATGTAACTGCAAGGCTCAGAAGAGCCCACACACTCAGCTCTTAACCCCAGTGTGCAGAAAGTGCCAAAACGTGTTTTTCAGCAGAAATAAACATGTTTCTGCAAGTTTGGTCAACCCCATATAAGTTATGGGGCAGTAACAGCAGACTTTTCAAAACGTGTTTTTCAGCCCGAAATAAACGCGTTTTTTCAGACAGCTGTATCCCTATGTAACTGCAAGGCTCAGAAGAGCCCACACACTCAGGTCTTAACCTCAGTGTGCTGAAAGTGTCAAAACGTGTTTTTCAGCAGAAATAAACATGTTTCTGCAAGTTTGGTCACCCCCATGTAAGTTATGGGGCAGTAACAGCACACTTTTCAAAACGTGTTTTTCAGCCCGAAATAAACGCGTTTTTTCAGACAGC
The DNA here is from genome assembly GCF_040954835.1 of Lepisosteus oculatus. Taxonomy (NCBI): domain Eukaryota; kingdom Metazoa; phylum Chordata; class Actinopteri; order Semionotiformes; family Lepisosteidae; genus Lepisosteus; species Lepisosteus oculatus. The sequence continues at coordinate 156,391 of NW_027167732.1, forward strand.
TGTATCCCTATGTAACTGCAAGGCTCAGAAGAGCGTACACACTCAGGTCTTAACCCCAGTGTGATAAAAGTGTCAAAACGTGTTTTTCAGCAGAAATAAACATGTTTCTGCAAGTTTGGTCAACCCCATGTAAGTTATGGGGCAGTAACAGCACACTTTTCAAAACGTGTTTTTCAGCCCGAAATAAACGCGTTTTTCAGGCAGCTGTATCCCTATGTAACTGCAAGGCTCAGAAGACCCCACACACTCAGCTCTTAAACCCAGTGTGCTGAATGTGTCAAAACATGTTTTTCAGCAGAATAAACATGTTTCTGCAAGTTTGGTCAACCCCATTTAACTTATGGGGCATTAACAGCTCACTTTTCAAAACGTGTTTTTCAGCCCGAAATAACGCGTTTTTCAGACTTCAGAATTCCAATGTAACTGCAAGGCTCAGAAGAGCCCACACACTCAGCTCTTAACCCCAGTGTGCTGAAAGTGTGAAAACGTGTTTTTCAGCAGAAATAAACATGTTTCTGCAAGTTTGGTCAACCCCATGTAAGTTATGGGGCAGTAACAGCACACTTTTCAAAACGTGTTTTTCAGCCCGAAATAAACGTGTTTTTTCAGACAGCTGTGTCCCTATGTAACTGCAAGGCTCAGAAGAGCCCAAACACTCAGCTCTTAACCCCAGTGTGCTGAATGTGTCAAAACGTGTTTTCAGCAGAAATAAACATGTTTCTGCAAGTTTGGTCAACCCCATGTTAACTTATGGGGCAGTAACAGCTCACTTTTCAAAACGTGTTTTTCAGCCCGAAATAAACGCGTTTTTTCAGACTTCAGAATTCCAATGTAAGTGCAAGGCTCAGAAGAGCCCACACACTCAGCTCTTAACCCAGTGTGCAGAAAGTGCCAAAACGTGTTTTTCAGCAGAAATAAACATGTTTCTGCAAGTTTGGTCAACCCCATGTAAGTTATGGGGCAGTAACAGCACACTTTTCAAAACGTGTTTTTCAGCCCGAAATAAACGCGTTTTTTCAGACAGCTGTATCCCTATGTAACTGCAAGGCTCAGAAGAGCCCACACACTCAGCTCTTAACCCCAGTGTGCTGAAAGTGTCAAAACGTGTTTTTCAGCAGAAATAAACATGTTTCTGCAAGTTTGGTCAACCCCATGTAAGTTATGGGGCAGTAACAGCACACTTTTCAAAACGTGTTTTTCAGCCCGAAATAAACGCGTTTTTTCATTCAGCTGTATCCCTATGTAACTGGAAGGCTTAAAAGAGCCCACACACTCAACTCTTAACCCCAGTGTGCAGAAAGTGTCAAAACATGTTTTTCAGCAGAAATAAACATGTTTCTGCAAGTTTGGTCAACCCCATGTAACTTATGGGGCAGTAACAGCTCACTTTTCAAAACGTGTTTTTCAGCCCGAAATAAACGCGTTTTTTCAGACTTCAGAATTCCAATGTAACTGCAAGGCTCAGAAGAGCCCACACACTCAGGTCTTAACCCCAGTGTGCTGAAAGTGTCAAAACGTGTTTTTCAGCAGAAATAAACATGTTTCTGCAAGTTTGGTCAACCCCATGTAACTTATGGGGCAGTAACAGCACACTTTTCAAAACGTGTTTTTCAGCCCGAAATAAACGCGTTTTTTCATTTCAGCTGTATCCCTATGTAACTGCAAGGCTTAAAAGAGCCCACACACTCAGCTCTTAACCCCAGTGTGCAGAAAGTGTCAAAACATGTTTTTCAGCAGAAATAAACATGTTTCTGCAAGTTTGGTCAACCCCATGTAACTTATGGGGCAGTAACAGCTCACTTTTCAAAACGTGTTTTTCAGCCCGAAATAAACGCGTTTTTTTCAGACTTCAGAATTCCAATGTAACTGCAAGGCTCAGAAGAGCCCACACACTCAGGTCTTAACCCCAGTGTGCTGAAAGTGTCAAAACGTGTTTTTCAGCAGAAATAAACATGTTTCTGCAAGTTTGGTCAACCCCATGTAACTTATGGGGCAGTAACAGCACACTTTTCAAAACGTGTTTTTCAGCCCGAAATAAACGTGTTTTTTCATTCAGCTGTATCCCTATGTAACTGCAAGGCTTAAAAGAGCCCACACACTCAGCTCTTAACCCCAGTGTGCAGAAAGTGTCAAAACATGTTTTTCAGCAGAAATAAACATGTTTCTGCAAGTTTGGTCAACCCCATGTAACTTATGGGGCAGTAACAGCTCACTTTTCAAAACGTGTTTTTCAGCCCGAAATAAACGCGTTTTTTCAGACTTCAGAATTCCAATGTAACTGCAAGGCTCAGAAGAGCCCACACACTCAGGTCTTAACCCCAGTGTGTGAAAGTGTCAAAACGTGTTTTTGAGCAGAAATAAACATGTTTCTGCAAGTTTGGTCAACCCCATGTAACTTATGGGGCAGTAACAGCACACTTTTCAAAACGTGTTTTTCAGCCCGAAATAAACGTGTTTTTTTCAGACAGCTGTGTCCCTATGTAACTGCAAGGCTCAGAAGAGCCCACACACTCAGCTCTTAACCCCAGTGTGCTGAATGTGTCAAAACGTGTTTTTCAGCAGAAATAAACATGTTTCTGCAAGTTTGGTCAACCCCATGTAACTTATGGGGCAGTAACAGCTCACTTTTCAAAACGTGTTTTTCAGCCCGAAATAAACGCGTTTTTTCAGACTTCAGAATTCCAATGTAACTGCAAGGCTCAGAAGAGCCCACACACTCAGCTCTTAACCCCAGTGTGCAGAAAGTGCCAAAACGTGTTTTTCAGCAGAAATAAACATGTTTCTGCAAGTTTGGTCAACCCCATATAAGTTATGGGGCAGTAACAGCAGACTTTTCAAAACGTGTTTTTCAGCCCGAAATAAACGCGTTTTTTCAGACAGCTGTATCCCTATGTAACTGCAAGGCTCAGAAGAGCCCACACACTCAGGTCTTAACCTCAGTGTGCTGAAAGTGTCAAAACGTGTTTTTCAGCAGAAATAAACATGTTTCTGCAAGTTTGGTCACCCCCATGTAAGTTATGGGGCAGTAACAGCACACTTTTCAAAACGTGTTTTTCAGCCCGAAATAAACGCGTTTTTTCAGACAGCTGTATCCCTATGTAACTGCAAGGCTCAGAAGAGCGTACACACTCAGGTCTTAACCCCAGTGTGATAAAAGTGTCAAAACGTGTTTTTCAGCAGAAATAAACATGTTTCTGCAAGTTTGGTCAACCCCATGTAAGTTATGGGGCAGTAACAGCACACTTTTCAAAACGTGTTTTTCAGCCCGAAATAAACGCGTTTTTTCAGGCAGCTGTATCCCTATGTAACTGCAAGGCTCAGAAGACCCCACACACTCAGCTCTTAACCCCAGTGTGCTGAATGTGTCAAAACGTGTTTTTCAGCAGAAATAAACATGTTTCTGCAAGTTTGGTCACCCCCATGTAAGTTATGGGTCAGTAGCAGCTCACTTTTCAAAACGTGTTTTTCAGCCCGAAATAAACGCGTTTTTCAGACTTCAGAATTCCAATGTAACTGCAAGGCTCAGAAGAGCCCACACACTCAGCTCTTAACCCCAGTGTGCAGAAAGTGCCAAAACGTGTTTTTCAGCAGAAATAAACATGTTTCTGCAAGTTTGGTCAACCCCATGTAAGTTATGGGGCAGTAACAGCACACTTTTCAAAACGTGTTTTTCAGCCCGAAATAAAACGCGTTTTTTCAGACAGCTGTATCCCTATGTAACTGCAAGGCTCAGAAGAGCCCACACACTCAGGTCTTAACCTCAGTGTGCTGAAAGTGTCAAAACGTGTTTTTCAGCAGAAATAAACATGTTTCTGCAAGTTTGGTCACCCCCATGTAAGTTATGGGGCAGTAACAGCACACTTTTCAAAACGTGTTTTTCAGCCCGAAATAAACGCGTTTTTCAGACAGCTGTATCCCTATGTAACTGCAAGGCTCAGAAGAGCCCACACACTCAGCTCTTAACCCCAGTGTGCTGAATGTGTCAAAACGTGTTTTTCAGCAGAAATAAACATGTTTCTGCAAGTTTGGTCAACCCCATGTAACTTATGGGGCAGTAACAGCTCACTTTTCAAAACGTGTTTTTCAGCCCGAAATAAACGCGTTTTTTCAGACTTCAGAATTCCAATGTAACTGCAAGGCTCAGAAGAGCCCACACACTCAGCTCTTAACCCCAAGTGTGCAGAAAGTGCCAAAACGTGTTTTTCAGCAGAAATAAACATGTTTCTGCAAGTTTGGTCAACCCCATGTAAGTTATGGGGCAGTAACAGCACACTTTTCAAAACGTGTTTTTCAGCCCGAAATAAACGCGTTTTTTCAGACAGCTGTATCCCTATGTAACTGCAAGGCTCAGAAGAGCCCACACACTCAGCTCTTAACCCCAGTGTGCTGAAAGTGTCAAAACGTGTTTTTCAGCAGAAATAAACATGTTTCTGCAAGTTTGGTCAACCCCATGTAAGTTATGGGGCAGTAACAGCACACTTTTCAAAACGTGTTTTTCAGCCCGAAATAAACGCGTTTTTTCATTCAGCTGTATCCCTATGTAACTGGAAGGCTTAAAGAGCCCACACACTCAGCTCTTAACCCCAGTGTGCAGAAAGTGTCAAAACATGTTTTTCAGCAGAAATAAACATGTTTCTGCAAGTTTGGTCAACCCCATGTAACTTATGGGGCAGTAACAGCACACTTTTCAAAACGTGTTTTTCAGCCCGAAATAAACGTGTTTTTTCAGACAGCTGTGTCCCTATGTAACTGCAAGGCTCAGAAGAGCCCACACACTCAGCTCTTAACCCCAGTGTGCTGAATGTGTCAAAACGTGTTTTTTCAGCAGAAATAAACATGTTTCTGCAAGTTTGGTCAACCCCATGTAACTTATGGGGCAGTAACAGCTCACTTTTTCAAAACGTGTTTTTCAGCCCGAAATAAACGTGTTTTTTTCATTCAGCTGTATCCCTATGTAACTGCAAGGCTTAAAAGAGCCCACACACTCAGCTCTTAACCCCAGTGTGCAGAAAGTGTCAAAACATGTTTTTCAGCAGAAATAAACATTGTTTCTGCAAGTTTGGTCAACCCCATGTAACTTATGGGGCAGTAACAGCTCACTTTTCAAAACGTGTTTTTCAGCCCGAAATAAACGCGTTTTTTCAGACTTCAGAATTCCAATGTAACTGCAAGGCTCAGAAGAGCCCACACACTCAGGTCTTAACCCCAGTGTGCTGAAAGTGTCAAAACGTGTTTTTGAGCAGAAATAAACATGTTTCTGCAAGTTTGGTCAACCCCATGTAACTTATGGGGCAGTAACAGCACACTTTTCAAAACGTGTTTTTCAGCCCGAAATAAACGTGTTTTTTTCAGACAGCTGTGTCCCTATGTAACTGCAAGGCTCAGAAGAGCCCACACACTCAGCTCTTAACCCCAGTGTGCTGAATGTGTCAAAACGTGTTTTTCAGCAGAAATAAACATGTTTCTGCAAGTTTGGTCAACCCCATGTAACTTATGGGGCAGTAACAGCTCACTTTTCAAAACGTGTTTTTCAGCCCGAAATAAACGCGTTTTTTCAGACTTCAGAATTCCAATGTAACTGCAAGGCTCAGAAGAGCCCACACACTCAGCTCTTAACCCCAGTGTGCAGAAAGTGCCAAAACGTGTTTTTCAGCAGAAATAAACATGTTTCTGCAAGTTTGGTCAACCCCATATAAGTTATGGGGCAGTAACAGCAGACTTTTCAAAACGTGTTTTTCAGCCCGAAATAAACGCGTTTTTTCAGACAGCTGTATCCCTATGTAACTGCAAGGCTCAGAAGAGCCCACACACTCAGGTCTTAACCTCAGTGTGCTGAAAGTGTCAAAACGTGTTTTTCAGCAGAAATAAACATGTTTCTGCAAGTTTGGTCACCCCCATGTAAGTTATGGGGCAGTAACAGCACACTTTTCAAAACGTGTTTTTCAGCCCGAAATAAACGCGTTTTTTCAGACAGCTGTATCCCTATGTAACTGCAAGGCTCAGAAGAGCGTACACACTCAGGTCTTAACCCCAGTGTGATAAAAGTGTCAAAACGTGTTTTTCAGCAGAAATAAACATGTTTCTGCAAGTTTGGTCAACCCCATGTAAGTTATGGGGCAGTAACAGCACACTTTTCAAAACGTGTTTTTCAGCCCGAAATAAACGCGTTTTTCAGGCAGCTGTATCCCTATGTAACTGCAAGGCTCAGAAGACCCCACACACTCAGCTCTTAACCCCAGTGTGCTGAATGTGTCAAAACGTGTTTTTCAGCAGAAATAAACATGTTTCTGCAAGTTTGGTCACCCCCATGTAAGTTATGGGTCAGTAGCAGCTCACTTTTCAAAACGTGTTTTTCAGCCCGAAATAAACGCGTTTTTCAGACTTCAGAATTCCAATGTAACTGCAAGGCTCAGAAGAGCCCACACACTCAGCTCTTTAACCCCAGTGTGCAGAAAGTGCCAAAACGTGTTTTTCAGCAGAAATAAACATGTTTCTGCAAGTTTGGTCAACCCCATGTAAGTTATGGGGCAGTAACAGCACACTTTTCAAAACGTGTTTTTCAGCCCGAAATAAACGCGTTTTTTCAGACAGCTGTATCCCTATGTAACTGCAAGGCTCAGAAGAGCCCACACACTCAGGTCTTAACCTCAGTGTGCTGAAAGTGTCAAAACGTGTTTTTCAGCAGAAATAAACATGTTTCTGCAAGTTTGGTCACCCCCCATGTAAGTTATGGGGCAGTAACAGCACACTTTTCAAAACGTGTTTTTCAGCCCGAAATAAACGCGTTTTTCAGACAGCTGTATCCCTATGTAACTGCAAGGCTCAGAAGAGCCCACACACTCAGCTCTTAACCCCAGTGTGCTGAATGTGTCAAAACGTGTTTTTCAGCAGAAATAAACATGTTTCTGCAAGTTTGGTCAACCCCATGTAACTTATGGGGCAGTAACAGCTCACTTTTCAAAACGTGTTTTTCAGCCCGAAATAAACGCGTTTTTTCAGACTTCAGAATTCCAATGTAACTGCAAGGCTCAGAAGAGCCCACACACTCAGCTCTTAACCCCAGTGTGCAGAAAGTGCCAAAACGTGTTTTTCAGCAGAAATAAACATGTTTCTGCAAGTTTGGTCAACCCCATGTAAGTTATGGGGCAGTAACAGCACACTTTTCAAAACGTGTTTTTCAGCCCGAAATAAACGCGTTTTTTCAGACAGCTGTATCCCTATGTAACTGCAAGGCTCAGAAGAGCCCACACACTCAGCTCTTAACCCCAGTGTGCTGAAAGTGTCAAAACGTGTTTTTCAGCAGAAATAAACATGTTTCTGCAAGTTTGGTCAACCCCATGTAAGTTATGGGGCAGTAACAGCACACTTTTCAAAACGTGTTTTTCAGCCCGAAATAAACGCGTTTTTTCATTCAGCTGTATCCCTATGTAACTGGAAGGCTTAAAAGAGCCCACACACTCAGCTCTTAACCCCAGTGTGCAGAAAGTGTCAAAACATGTTTTTCAGCAGAAATAAACATGTTTCTGCAAGTTTGGTCAACCCCATGTAACTTATGGGGCAGTAACAGCACACTTTTCAAAACGTGTTTTTCAGCCCGAAATAAACGTGTTTTTTCAGACAGCTGTGTCCCTATGTAACTGCAAGGCTCAGAAGAGCCCACACACTCAGCTCTTAACCCCAGTGTGCTGAATGTGTCAAAACGTGTTTTTCAGCAGAAATAAACATGTTTCTGCAAGTTTGGTCAACCCCATGTAACTTATGGGGCAGTAACAGCTCACTTTTCAAAACGTGTTTTTCAGCCCGAAATAAACGCGTTTTTTCAGACTTCAGAATTCCAATGTAACTGCAAGGCTCAGAAGAGCCCACACACTCAGCTCTTAACCCCAGTGTGCAGAAAGTGCCAAAACGTGTTTTTCAGCAGAAATAAACATGTTTCTGCAAGTTTGGTCAACCCCATATAAGTTATGGGGCAGTAACAGCAGACTTTTCAAAACGTGTTTTCAGCCCGAAATAAACGCGTTTTTTCAGACAGCTGTATCCCTATGTAACTGCAAGGCTCAGAAGAGCCCACACACTCAGGTCTTAACCTCAGTGTGCTGAAAGTGTCAAAACGTGTTTTTCAGCAGAAATAAACATGTTTCTGCAAGTTTGGTCACCCCCATGTAAGTTATGGGCAGTAACAGCACACTTTTCAAAACGTGTTTTCAGCCCGAAATAAACGCGTTTTTTCAGACAGCTGTATCCCTATGTAACTGCAAGGCTCAGAAGAGCGTACACACTCAGGTCTTAACCCCAGTGTGATAAAAGTGTCAAAACGTGTTTTTCAGCAGAAATAAACATGTTTCTGCAAGTTTGGTCAACCCCATGTAAGTTATGGGGCAGTAACAGCACACTTTTCAAAACGTGTTTTTCAGCCCGAAATAAACGCGTTTTTTCAGGCAGCTGTATCCCTATGTAACTGCAAGGCTCAGAAGACCCCACACACTCAGCTCTTAACCCCAGTGTGCTGAATGTGTCAAAACGTGTTTTTCAGCAGAAATAAACATGTTTCTGCAAGTTTGGTCACCCCCATGTAAGTTATGGGGCAGTAACAGCTCACTTTTCAAAACGTGTTTTTCAGCCCGAAATAAACGCGTTTTTCAGACTTCAGAATTCCAATGTAACTGCAAGGCTCAGAAGAGCCCACACACTCAGCTCTTAACCCCAGTGTGCAGAAAGTGCCAAAACGTGTTTTTCAGCAGAAATAAACATGTTTCTGCAAGTTTGGTCAACCCCATGTAAGTTATGGGGCAGTAACAGCACACTTTTCAAACGTGTTTTTCAGCCCGAAATAAACGCGTTTTTTCAGACAGCTGTATCCCTATGTAACTGCAAGGCTCAGAAGAGCCCACACACTCAGGTCTTAACCTCAGTGTGCTGAAAGTGTCAAAACGTGTTTTTCAGCAGAAATAAACATGTTTCTGCAAGTTTGGTCACCCCCATGTAAGTTATGGGGCAGTAACAGCACACTTTTCAAAACGTGTTTTTCAGCCCGAAATAAACGCGTTTTTCAGACAGCTGTATCCCTATGTAACTGCAAGGCTCAGAAGAGCCCACACACTCAGCTCTTAACCCCAGTGTGCTGAAAGTGTCAAAACGTGTTTTTCAGCAGAAATAAACATGTTTCTGCAAGTTTGGTCAACCCCATGTAACTTATGGGGCAGTAACAGCTCACTTTTCAAAACGTGTTTTTCAGCCCGAAATAAACGCGTTTTTTCAGACTTCAGAATTCCAATGTAACTGCAAGGCTCAGAAGAGCCCACACACTCAGGTCTTAACCCCAGTGTGCTGAAAGTGTCAAAACGTGTTTTTCAGCAGAAATAAACATGTTTCTGCAAGTTTGGTCAACCCCATGTAACTTATGGGGCAGTAACAGCACACTTTTCAAAACGTGTTTTTCAGCCCGAAATAAACGCGTTTTTTCATTCAGCTGTATCCCTATGTAACTGCAAGGCTTAAAAGAGCCCACACACTCAGCTCTTAACCCCAGTGTGCAGAAAGTGTCAAAACATGTTTTTCAGCAGAAATAAACATGTTTCTGCAAGTTTGGTCAACCCCATGTAACTTATGGGGCAGTAACAGCTCACTTTTCAAAACGTGTTTTTTCAGCCCGAAATAAACGCGTTTTTTCAGACTTCAGAATTCAATGTAACTGCAAGGCTCAGAAGAGCCCACACACTCAGGTCTTAACCCCAGTGTGCTGAAAGTGTCAAAACGTGTTTTTCAGCAGAAATAAACATGTTTCTGCAAGTTTGGTCAACCCCATGTAACTTATGGGGCAGTAACAGCTCACTTTTCAAAACGTGTTTTTCAGCCCGAAATAAACGCGTTTTTTCAGACTTCAGAATTCCAATGTAACTGCAAGGCTCAGAAGAGCCCACACACTCAGCTCTTAACCCCAGTGTGCTGAAAGTGTCAAAACGTGTTTTTCAGCAGAAATAAACATGTTTCTGCAAGTTTGGTCAACCCCATGTAACTTATGGGGCAGTAACAGCACACTTTTCAAAACGTGTTTTTCAGCCCGAAATAAACGTGTTTTTTCATTCAGCTGTATCCCTATGTAACTGCAAGGCTTAAAAGAGCCCACACACTCAGCTCTTAACCCCAGTGTGCAGAAAGTGTCAAAACATGTTTTTCAGCAGAAATAAACATGTTTCTGCAAGTTTGGTCAACCCCATGTAACTTATGGGGCAGTAACAGCTCACTTTTCAAAACGTGTTTTTCAGCCCGAAATAAACGCGTTTTTTTCAGACTTCAGAATTCCAATGTAACTGCAAGGCTCAGAAGAGCCCACACACTCAGGTCTTAACCCCAGTGTGCTGAAAGTGTCAAAACGTGTTTTTCAGCAGAAATAAACATGTTTCTGCAAGTTTGGTCAACCCCATGTAACTTATGGGGCAGTAACAGCACACTTTCAAAACGTGTTTTTCAGCCCGAAATAAACGTGTTTTTTCAGACAGCTGTGTCCCTATGTAACTGCAAGGCTCAGAAGAGCCCACACACTCAGCTCTTAACCCCAGTGTGCTGAATGTGTCAAAACGTGTTTTTCAGCAGAAATAAACATGTTTCTGCAAGTTTGGTCAACCCCATGTAACTTATGGGGCAGTAACAGCTCACTTTTCAAAACGTGTTTTTCAGCCCGAAATAAACGCGTTTTTTCAGACTTCAGAATTCCAATGTAACTGCAAGGCTCAGAAGAGCCCACACACTCAGCTCTTAACCCCAGTGTGCAGAAAGTGCCAAAACGTGTTTTTCAGCAGAAATAAACATGTTTCTGCAAGTTTGGTCAACCCCATATAAGTTATGGGGCAGTAACAGCAGACTTTTCAAAACGTGTTTTTCAGCCCGAAATAAACGCGTTTTTTCAGACAGCTGTATCCCTATGTAACTGCAAGGCTCAGAAGAGCCCACACACTCAGGTCTTAACCTCAGTGTGCTGAAAGTGTCAAAACGTGTTTTTCAGCAGAAATAAACATGTTTCTGCAAGTTTGGTCACCCCCATGTAAGTTATGGGGCAGTAACAGCACACTTTTCAAAACGTGTTTTTCAGCCCGAAATAAACGCGTTTTTTCAGACAGCTGTATCCCTATGTAACTGCAAGGCTCAGAAGAGCGTACACACTCAGGTCTTAACCCCAGTGTGATAAAAGTGTCAAAACGTGTTTTTCAGCAGAAATAAACATGTTTCTGCAAGTTTGGTCAACCCCATGTAAGTTATGGGGCAGTAACAGCACACTTTTCAAAACGTGTTTTTCAGCCCGAAATAAACGCGTTTTTTCAGGCAGCTGTATCCCTATGTAACTGCAAGGCTCAGAAGACCCCACACACTCAGCTCTTAACCCCCAGTGTGCTGAATGTGTCAAAACGTGTTTTTTCAGCAGAAATAAACATGTTTCTGCAAGTTTGGTCACCCCCATGTAAGTTATGGGGCAGTAACAGCTCACTTTTCAAAACGTGTTTTTCAGCCCGAAATAAACGCGTTTTTTCAGACTTCAGAATTCCAATGTAACTGCAAGGCTCAGAAGAGCCCACACACTCAGCTCTTAACCCCAGTGTGCAGAAAGTGCCCAAACAGTGTTTTTCAGCAGAAATAAACATGTTTCTGCAAGTTTGGTCAACCCCATGTAAGTTATGGGGCAGTAACAGCTCACTTTTCAAAACGTGTTTTTCAGCCCGAAATAAACGCGTTTTTTTCAGACAGCTGTACCCTATGTAACTGCAAGGCTCAGAAGAGCCCACACACTCAGGTCTTAACCTCCAGTGTCGCTGAAAGTGTCAAAACAGTGTTTTTCAGCAGAAATAAACATGTTTCTGCAAGTTTGGTCACCCCCATGTAAGTTATGGGGCAGTAACAGCACACTTTCAAAACGTGTTTTTCAGCCCGAAATAAACGCGTTTTTCAGACAGCTGTATCCCTATGTAACTGCAAGGCTCAGAAGAGCCCACACACTCAGGTCTTAACCCCACTGTGCTGAAAGTGTCAAAACATGTTTTTCAGCAGAAATAAACATGTTTCTGCAAGTTTGGTCAACCCCATGTAAGTTATGGGTCAGTAACAGCTCACTTTTCAAAACGTGTTTTTCAGCCCGAAATAAACGCGTTTTTTCAGACAGCTGTATCCCTATGTAACTGCAAGGCTCAGAAGAGCCCACACACTCAGGTCTTAACCCCAGTGTGCTGAAAGTGTCAAAACATGTTTTTCAGCAGAAATAAACATGTTTCTGCAAGTTTGGTCAACCCCATGTAAGTTATGGGTCAGTAACAGCTCACTTTTCAAAACGTGTTTTTCAGCCCGAAATAAACGCGTTTTTTCAGACAGCTGTTACCCTATGTAACTGCAAGGCTCAGAAGAGCCCACACACTCAGGTCTTAACCCCAGTGCGCTGAAAGTGTCAAAACATGTTTTTCAGCAGAAATAAACATGTTTCTGCAAGTTTGGTCAACCCCATGTAAGTTATGGGTCAGTAACAGCTCACTTTTCAAAACGTGTTTTTCAGCCCGAAATAAACGCGTTTTTTCAGACAGCTGTATCCCTAAGTAACTGCAAGGCTCAGAAGAGCCCACACACTCAGGTCTTAACCCCAGTGTGCTGAAAGTGTCAAAACATGTTTTTCAGCAGAAATAAACATGTTTCTGCAAGTTTGGTCAACCCCATGTAAGTTATGGGTCAGTAACAGCTCACTTTTCAAAACGTGTTTTTCAGCCCGAAATAAACGCGTTTTTTCAGACCGCTGTATCCCTATGTAACTGCAAGGCTCAGAAGAGCCCACACACT